>NW_010257063.1:0-65301 GCF_000690775.1 Eurypyga helias | reverse complement strand
CCATTCTATGATTCTATGACTGAGAAGCATGATGTGCCTCAGATTTCTGCAGTGGCCTTCTGTAGGTGCAACTGTAGGTGATGATTGCAACTACAATGAGCCTCTTGCTGCTAGAGGAGGTTATTCTCCTCTTTTGTCTTCAATTTCAAAAATGTGTAATCCAATGCTGATTGCAATGTTGATTAAAGAATTGTAGCTATTGTCAATTCATTAAAAGTCAGCTACTGAGTTCCTCTGGTGTCAACACAGAAATTGGTCATAATTTTATGTGTCTTTGTTTTTCCTCAAGAATAAGAGTAAGGCCAGGGTGAACACTCTAAGCTTTTATCAACCTTTTGAGAAGGCTGTTTTGTATAATCAAATAACCAAATATTTACTTAATAGGTTAGTATCCATCAGTACAGCATCTCTCTGAATCCATAGCAGCACATCCTGTGGCCTTACAGATCAGGAGTCCTGATTCCAGGGTCCTGACTTCTAAGAAAAAAAATCTCAGAATACCTTACAGCCACACAGGAGGTGACATATTCTAGATCGAGGTGTACTGTTTGAAGGAAACACATTCTTCAGCTGCTTATCATCAGCTGATATTGCCAACCTCAAAATGAAACGGTGGGATCATTTGTTCATTCTTGTTCTTAAAAGAAGCACAAAGGCCTCTGCAGAACTGCTTTAAATAAGCTACTGTCCTTGTGGGGAGAGGGCAAATAGCACATATTACAGTACTATTTTTATATGGGAAATATGTAACAGCACTTAATGCAAATTATTTCTGTTGAAAGATACAATGCAGAAGACTTTAAGCTGAAAGTTTGTTTTCTTGTTTGCAAGCATACACAGGTCTCATTATATGCCATTTCTTTGGCCACCTGTTACATTTGCAGAGTATCCAGTTATACAGAAATCCTATTTTCCAGATTTGTTTTAATAGAACACAATTATTATTATTTTCCAGAGTTGTTTTAATAGAACACAATTATTATATCCTTCAATAGATATAATCTTCAAAATGAATGGAATATTAAAATTAAGGTCCTTGAAAATTATGTCCTTATCATTTATAATTTTGAGTAATGAAAAAAATTAATTTTTTGCATTGCAGTTAAATAAACTCTTTTCCATGCACCTAAAAAACAGCAATAAGCTATTCAGGGTATATGTTTTTGGGTTTGTTTTTTTTTTTTTGGTTGGTTGGTTGGTTTTTTTTAACTTTCATTTGATTTGAACAGCCACATCTGAAAGAATAAGTTGCTAGAGAATAGTTTGGCAGAAATAATCTTCAAATCATGGACAACTCTACTATGCAACAAAGAGGCTCATTTGAAAAGGAAATTATAATTATTCTCCTTTTACAAACTAGACAGTTGCAATTCTGAACCACCAGGGCTTTTAAGTGGGAGCTAAATTATTCGCCTTTTACAAACTAGACAGTTGCACTTCTGAACCACCAGGGCTTTTAAGTGGGAGCTAAATTAATCTTTATTAATCCTTGTTATCATGATTGCATAATGTCTGGATTTAAATGTCTGATGTACAGCTTTCTGTTTCCTGCTTCTCTGGCAATCAGAAGTGTGAAAATAAACCTTACACTTTAAAAGAAACACTTCATTTGAAAAAAAATAGATATAATCCTCTGTACTATTTAAAAAAAAAAATACTTCGCACAAGAATAAATATACAGCATGTCAGAGTTTCAGACTTGCTATTTTATGTTAAAATATGCACTGCTACATGTCAGAGCTGTGAAAATGGGAGGTAAAACAAGAAGGCAGTTGGCCAAATAGGTATAGCAACATTTCTTTTCCATTAAGGTTTTTATTTTTTTGAGAACATTGCTCCTACAATTTAATTACAGCATTTAAAACACCCTCTAAAACGGTCTCTGTGTGCCTTACTGAAACTTCAAACTACCCTAATTAATGACTAGATCAGAGTCAAAAAACAAAACCAGGTTTGCATTTCGGTCTTTTTGTGCTTTTTTACAAGCTTCTATGCTGCAGAAATGAGCCGTAATTCAAATAACCACTTTCAAACAAGAGAAACAGTGTACAATGCCATTTACGATACTTTCTACAGATATATCATTAGTTTAGAATTAGGTTTACATTAACTTTGCCATTGCAAATCTAATTGTTGAGGAGAAGAGGGGTTCTGACTTTATTGCCAACATGTTCTCCCTAAACAAGCTTAAAGAGAGTACTCAGCTGGAATAGGTTCCTTACTTAGGAACATTAATTCTCAGAAATTAATAAATAGTTTTGAGTCAAAAAACACTGTCAAAACATATTTTTCCAAGCTCTTTTTGTGCTCTTAAAATAATGTTAATATTTAATTAATATTATTATATTTTAAATTCCGTTTGATATTATAAAGTTAATACACCAAGTAAAGAAAGCATATTTCTCTCACTCTGAAGTTTTTTGTTTGTTTGTTTGTTTTACTTTGTGAAGATAAGGGAAGTCCATTAAAGCTGTACTTTCACCCTATATGGATTAAGTGTATAGCATAAATAACTGAAGCCTTATTTCCAGATAAAAAATTACTATTGACTCCCGTTTAAATGATAATACAGACCTTGTGCAAAATGTCTTTTACAGCCTTCTACGTCTCCAGTGGCTCATTCATGATCAATAACTGGTTGAAGTTTCTCTAATAGGTAGCTGCTTCTCATGGTTTGACACAATGTATTGGGCAAGACTAACTACATCTATAGTGACATAACAAGTTATTCTTGAGAACAACCTCCATAACACTAACCTAGCTCAGATTCTATACAAACTAGTTTCATTTCTTTGGCCTCCGTGTTGCATCTCCAATGCACTGTTGAGCAGGGAGAGCCTTGATGGGTACATGATTGTTTTTAATGAAAGTCACAGGAATTCCCTCCAACATTTAAAACACTACCCCTGACCCATGAGATCTTCACATCATACTTGGAGGGCCCTATTGCATTTCCTTTCAAGCCATGTAACAGCACTGGTAAACTATTGATCCTAAAATCAAGCATGACAACTAAAACACTGTTGTCATTCCCACACTTGAGTATCATGGTCCATTCCTACTGTAACACAGGAATGTTTCTCCTGTGTTCCACTGCTGTATATAAACTTCTTACCTTTGAGTCTGTAACCTAGCAGACCTGAGTGAAGTTCTCTTTAGACTAGCATAAGGAGTTAATAATTACAAGTTTATTATAACCTCCTGAGAGGCTAAGAAGGAGTATTCTCCTCAGAGTAAGATTCAAACCAAACAGTTTGAATCATTTCTTTAAACCATTCTCAGGGGACTAAAAACACAGGCAAAGTCAGATGCCCCATTTCATCTCAGAGGAAGTCATCACCAACTTGATATACTTACATTGCAAACTCTTTCTCAGGTGTAATTTATGATGTAAATCCATTTTACTGTGCAGGCAAATAAACTAGATCAAATCAAATCCACACATTTTACACCAGTCTGGTTTGACTTTGTTTGTGAGCTATTCAAGATATTCTATTCTATGACTAAAAGTGTTCATACAGTGATTACACAGGTTCTCAGTTAAGAAACTAAAACTAGTGAAAGACCACTGAATTTTATGCCCATGAACATGTTCAGTATTAAGAGTAGGGTTCTGGTTTACATTTTGCCTGATGAGCTTCCTTCTGCTCTGTTTTGGGTTTAGTACATACTAAAGTGACCAATATGTTTATGCAAAATATATTTAGACAATTAATGCAGGACCTTAACTGAATTTTAGTTATAATTAGATTAGTGATAATTAAGTCATAGCTTTAGTTATCTTTCCTTCAAAATAATAAGACCTCTGGGTTTTAAGTATATATCAGATATGAGATGTTATGTATGACTGGTCAATATTTTCTTTCGGACTTTCTCCATCATTCTGTAAAAGTGATACCCAGAAGTCAACATATTAGAGCAGCTAAAACTTTATTAGTAGACTGGAAAATTATTCACACTTCTGTATGTAACTGTATAGGACATGAACAACTGTGTATAGCTTTGGTTTTGTTGTGGTTTTTTGTTGTTTTGTTGGGTTTTTTTTCACTAGAATCTAACATTTCTGGCTCATTTTAATTTTTAGGGGATATCATTCACAGGATTTTAACTTAGAAAACTATAACACTTGCTCAATACACAATGGATAATCCCAGATGTCGTGAAGAAAACAAATAAAGAAAAAAAAAATCAACACATTTTTTTTCTCAGAGTTTTCCCCTTACAAGATTCCAAAGAAAAGTCATCATATTCCTGAAGTCATGGACTTTTAAGCTTTCATGTGTTTTACTAATTGTGGCTAGCTTTGTTTGACACATATGTACAGCATATTCAGTATAAAGTTTTGCTTAGGCACACATCAGAAGATTCACAAGTGTAGGAGATGTGATTAATTGTAAGAAATACCACAATTTCTTTTCTAATACTGAGATCTATTCAACCTTAATTCATTATGATGAAATTCAAAAGAGAACTACTATTCTGAAATAGTTATCTGAGCGTGAGAAAAATAAAAGAACTAGTATCAGTAAATATCTTCGGAGTTTGCAGCCAAAGTTCGGAAAAAATTTGGGTATGCACCTTTAAATATTACTGGTTTTAGTAACTTCAAATTAAAACCCCAACAGCTCTACCAGGTCATTTTGCACCTTCTCCTTGGGCAAATTGGACTCTCTTCCTGCAGCTATGATATCATGTTACATATTTGGAAACTTGACATATGTCACATTGAGGACAAGAAGATTAAAGTGCTTTCCTTTTCCAATGTTTTCCTCACAATTAATCCTATATTGCCTCAAGACCAAGAAAATGCAGCTTGCTTAATAATGCTCTTTGAACTTTGCAATGATGGATCTATTGCAATTAAACTTTGAACTCTTAATATTACCAGGTCATCTTATTGTTGGCAGCAGTAGACCTGTGAGTCCTCTTTAAAATGAAATCCTATGGTTAAGTCACTGATCCAAGAGAGAACAAAACTCATATCATGTAAATGACCAGTGTTTCCTCCCTTGCAGGAGGAAACAAAAACCTGAAAAAGAACAGTAACATTGAAATGGGAACATATTTCTCATTCAAACATTGAATTGTGCAATTACCATTAATAATTAGGTCCACCACTCCAGTATAACATTTCAAAATAAAATCAGATACACAAAGTGCTGTGTTAGAAACTAGAGTTCTCAGGAACTTTAAACAGGCCATTTTCATAATTGCCAGGTTACTGACACAAGAATTTTGCCCTCATATCCAAGCTCTCCAGTCACACTGAGACAGAAAAAACCTGTCCCTGCAGAAATATTATTTTCCTTACTGTTTAGGATACTCAGATGAGATGTGGCAGAGAGAAATTCTAGCTTCTCTTCAGCATCAGAGAGATGAAGGGAAATCGTGTCTTTCACATCTCATTGAGTCCTCTGAACACTGAAACTTGGTGTGCTTCTCTAGTGCAATACATGCTTCTTTAGTCATTATCTTTAGCTTTGAATTTTTGTCAATATTTGAATAACAGCAATTTTCTAGGTTTCTTATGAAATAGGATGATTGCTTTTTAACTTTTTGCTCTCTGAACAAGAGACTGTTCTTAATTTTTTCCTATTTAAATTAGTGACAAAACCTCAGATAGTTTGGATATCTTCTTCTGAGCTGTGGACTGAAATGTGTTCCACAGTGATTACAAAATATGGAAAGAGAAGTCTGACTTATTTTTATGCTTTAATTCTAAGTATGTAGAAATTCAAATATTAATCCAAATTATCCATGTATGGAAGAAAGAACTGGCACTTTTACAAATATAGATTTTCCTAAAATATTTCCAGAGTATCATGTCTTCACATGAACCTGTTGAAAGACAAGAATCATCAAATAATCCAGTGAAGGCAATAGAATATTTGAAAGTCTTGAATGTGAAATAAGACTTCCCACTGTATAGATGCAAAGAATTAAATATAAAATATATAGGTAGAGATAGACATAGGCATTATAGAGAATAATATAAAAATGTCTTCCAAAAGTTGTTGGGGTTGGTTTGTTTGCTTGTTTGTGGTATTTTTGTTTTGTTTTTGTTTCTTGTTTTGGTTAGGTTTTTTAATAAGAAAATAAACTGGGTTTTATGGTGTTCATCATGGCATTATGTGTAGTTAGAATTCCACATCATCAAATTCATGAATAGATGTATTCTTCTCTTCAGTTTCTTCTAGCAGTCCGTGCCATCTGCTGTTCCCCTTCGTTTCAGACATCTTAAAAGAAGACAGAGAAAAAAATGTCATTCTTCATATCTGTTTGCATGTGAATAAGAATAAAGTATCCACAGAAACTTTTTTGAATATCTACCACCTGAAGAATTCTACAGATGTCTAAAACTCTGCGTACTCTGTAAAACACATCAAAAAGAGACAAGAACTTACAAAAGAATAAAAAAATAGTGCTTCTTCAAATTTACAGTTTACCTTCCTTTTTGCACTCAAAGAAGATAAACCATTAATTTTCATCAAACCCACAGAAATATAATTTTCGCTATGTAGATCCAAAAGTGGGAAAGCAATACAACTTATATCAGTGACTTATAAAATACTGTTTCATGTAGCCTTCTCCTGGCAGCAGCCAGGAGTTCCCTCCGGGCTGGGTTCCTCAGGATGGGTTGCATGAGCTGCTTCAAAAATGACTGTCAGCCTTCCCTTCACATTATGAGACACAACAGGAGCTATGCAGCCTCAAGTAGAACAACATCATTTCTATGCATTCATCCTTGATTCACAAGAAGGAAAAGAAATAACAAAACCCTAATGATTTTTCCTATACCACAGATTAGAAGAGAAATGGGGGAGAAAAACATCCAAACAAACAAAAAAAATAACACCAAAACACACATATACACACACAAATTCTCAAAACACAAAACCAAACTACCAAAACCTCCAAATACTTAGAAACATAAAAACATCACTGACTGAGGAGAGGCTTACCATCACAGCAAAGAATATAATTGCTGAGGAGAGAGAAAATAATCATATACATATGAAATTCTGGCTTTCAGTTGAAGAAGGAATTAACCATGGCACCATTTGTTACATACTTCCTCAGTGTATAAATACCATGCAGCCTTTTTCTTTAACCACAACAAATGCATTTTATAGACATCTAATATTATCCAGTTGATTTTTCATTTTGCTGATTTAGTTTTCCCATGGCTAAACTGGTCCTGTTGACTGAAAGACAGTGTTTTCTATTGTTCATGTAGGTTATATGAATTTAAATAGGGCTAGGGTAATTTTGAATTATTTAAAACTTCAAGGTGTCTTTCTGAATGAACGGTTCCCTTGAATGAATTCGAGGTCACATTCGGGAAAATTAAGAGCAGGCTAGTGAACTCTAAAGAGTATATTCAAGCGTTTATCTGTTAGAGTAGAGTAGATCCTCAACTTCTAAGGAGAATTCTGTTTACTGGAAATTAACACACAGGAAAAAGAAATTAAAAAGATCAACTCTAGGCTTCTAAGGCAAATTCTCAGAGACCGGCCTACTCACAGCTTTTAGGTCACTGGAGAAAATGGGTAAGTATATACTTACTTCAGAAAATTCACAGCAGAGTGCAACAAGATCATCCAATTTCCTATAATGTTCCACTTTAACCACAGCAACTTTTCCTATATTTTATACACAGTAGTCAGGAAACATTAAGGAAATCACTTGTACAGAAACCTTATGGAACTTACATATTACCTTTCCAAGATAAACCTTTATTTCCAAAAGCACACAACATTAAGTATTCCTACAGCAAGAGTTTTAATTATTTAAGATATTTTTAAATCTCTCCTCAATGTATTTAGCAATTTTTCCCATTTAATGTTGAAAAAATCACACTTACTAATTCTTTTTCTTTTTTTTTTTTTTTTTAAGTGTATCCCATGGATAATATATTTTAGTAAAAATCAAGCACCATTCTCAAAATGACAATGTTCATTATAGGACCAAAGTGGCAGAGTTTTAATGTCTTTGGAGGGATTTTTCTGTGGTTCAGTTCCAACTTATTTAACTTCACCTACATACCCAATATTCTTAGACCTGGCACTCATCATGTTAGCCAGCTAAGACTGGCTAACATTGCGTGTTCTAAAATGATTTGAGATTGAAAGCTTCTTTCATCTTTCTTCCCCTGTGCACTGAGTCACCTTCCACCTTTACAAGAGATATGTTATTATCTTGTTCAGTTGCCTTTACCGCATCAGGTCTGACAGGAAGATAAATTTTCCTATTCTATAGGACATTTTCCTATTCTACACAACATTTCTCAAGAAATTTTGTCTGAAAGGAACATAAATATGAACTATCTTTTTAAAACTTCCTGCCATAGTGAAAGGACATTTCAGGAACTGAAGATATTTTTGCCCAAAGTTCAGAAGTGTCTTTAATATTCCAGTATGATTTTAATCGATGAACTACTATACTGAACAATGGCAAACAGTTGTACAACTACTGTACACAGGTTGATAACAAAGATGATGAGGTACTTTTGAATATTAAATCTAATGTAAAACACAGACAACCTACATGCAAAAGAAAAGGTAGGCATTATCCTCTCTACATGACTAATACACCCACTTGTCCACTGATGCTCAAACAACTTGGAACACTGTCAAATTTTGTAAAAGCAAATTTAATCTTAAAAAAAAAAAATCCCTACCTTACCTGCAGTTTTATATCAGCTGTTTTCTCTGAGTTACTGATAGTTTTCTCTGTCCTGACACAATTAAGAGTCTGATTTAATATGTAGAAGACAGGATATTATGTCTTCTGTGACTAGCATTATAGAATGCATTTTTCAAAGAATTATATGATCTGCATAGTTTGAAAGAAGCCTTCAGTAGCCAGTTTTGCTAGAAGTATATTTTGAATACTGAAGAATGTATTTTTTATTTTCATGGACATTAAGTAGCAAAGGAAGATCATCCTAGATAAAGAATAAATACCCAGTGCATAGACCTCCCACAAAGACTCTCACATAATTCTTTTTCTTTTTTTTTTTCCATAGAAATAAAGAAAAGTCTTTTCTGTTAGCGATAAGTGCTGGTTTTATTTTCAGCTGTCTGTGATCACAGCAGCTTGACATAAATTAAAACTGACCTCTGTGTGTTCCAGTGGGATAGCTATGAACTGGAATGTGCAAAGACATACTTTAAAACTATATACATTAAAATTGTTATGACTCTGTTCTCTGTACCTTGGATAAAGCCAAGGCTTTAGTTCCTTGCTCTTATTTTCATGGACATGAAAGGGAAAAGGCTATAAAGACAGGAAAGTCAAGTATAGGTTAGTTTTCCTTTTGTATTTTTCTAGAAAATGTAAATTAAGAGAATATTTTTATGTTTGACTAAGCAATTACCAGAAAATAACTATATAGGACCCCATTCTACTTGTTCTCAACCGAGCCCTTCCTACTTGATCCTGAGCAGAAAACAAGTGAAAAACACCCTGATAGTTCAACAAGATAAGTAGTAGATGAAATTGTGTACTCCTAGTTTAGATTAAATGAATGTGACTTGACTCTGTTTCTCTCCGAAAAAGATGTTATAATTATAAAACAACTTCTATAGCAGAAACACCTAGATATACCTATTGTAGTGAATAATTTTTTGAATTATGTAATCCGTTTTTTGCCAGAATGTGTCATCCTAAATTACCAGTTAGAGCAGTGACCTCTGTCTCTCTCTCATTAATACATTCCAAGAGTTTTCTGTGTAGTGCGTACATTGTAATTGAGATTAGTATTTTTGTTACTACTGTAAGACATATGAACTTGCAACCTTCCTACAGCTTGGTACTATAAATGCAATTCTCAAAAAAGAAACTGCAATATTTGAATACTGGGGAAAGAAGTCAGGGAATAATTAGAAAAATAAAAAATCATTTAGATATACAAAAAGACATTTCAGTAGAGCATCAGTTATTCCTGACTGGAACTGGAATTATTCTAGCTTCTAATGTTAATTTGAAAGATGTGAAAGATGGGTGAAATAGCTATGAAAGGAGGGATAACCTCATATTTTTGTTTTCCTTTTATTTGAACATCTTTTTTAGTTCAGAACCTGGTAGCTTTCAGAGAAAATTAGCTAACTGCAAAAATATTGATCAGCTTATTTTTTAGTGTTTCATCACTGGCTATTTGATGGTGCATCAATGTGTTAGCTGGCATTTTTAACGTTGATAGTAATCCCTGTGCTAACAGTAGCAAGCAGTAGTATTAATGAGTATCACTGTTTCTTAAAAAAAAATCATGGATAACAAGGCAATAGGCACAATAAAAATAATTCAAGAGATAAATTATTAGCATGATAGTTTATGGCAACTGGTTATTGTAAGGACAAAAATTACAAAGATTACTTCTTTGGAGAATATTTTATCTAAATTTAGATGTTGTTCAACTAAATATCTACTAAACATTTGCTAAATAATATTCTTTTTAGCCATTTATATGAGGGTAGACAGACTTCTCATTAAAAATATGTCTACTGACAAGATAGAAAATGGTTCAGCTATGTGACTACCCTTCTTTTAAACCAAGAGATTTTACCTCCTGAGATTACTAAAGGTTTGCCTTCATCTCCAGACCCCCCAATCACCATGTTATACAGAACATGTAAACATAATTATATTTCTATAAAAACATTGTTAATTACAGATATATTTTACTCTAATCAGCAAAATAGCCTCTTTCAAAGTGTAAATTCTTCCAGAAGCAGTTAGCACAGGTAGTGCTAGATGTGTTTTTCTTAACTAATATTTTATCTTATGCTAATATACTTTATGCTGATTCTTAGGTCAATGGAGAGGGAAATGTTCGAACAATATAATAGAAATTATTTATGAAAGAATTGAGTGAGTTATTGTCTTCGTATGGAATAATTTGCTCTGGGAATATGCTTATTTCTTTCTATTAACTAAAGAAAAAGCAGAAAAGGTTCTTAATTTTTAAGTGGCTAAAGTTAAGTGAGCTATATCTTGACCTTATATTCATAGCTCCCTCCAGGCTTCCTGTTTAAAAAAACCTCATAATTCAGTAAACTTCAATATTAGCCAGCCATTTAAACCAGTCAGAATATACTATGAAATTTAAACAATACACTATTTCTGATGCAAATTGATATATTAAATAAGTAATCTAACAAGTCAGTAGGTTGTGGATTTTTTTTTTTTTTCTTCAGATCTCCTAATCCAAAACATGGAGAGTATCATATATAAAAAAAGCAAAGAGAATATACCTTTGAAATTCCACAAGGTTTTGATTTTCAAAGTCATCTGCTCTTTCTGAAAAAATTCACTAAACCATTTTTATTTTCAAATGTGAAGTAGTACACCAAATGTACATTAAAAACACCCAAGTATTTAATAAGAAAATGATTCAAAATAACATGTAGGAATTTTCACCGATGAGAAGAAAAAAGGTCTCCTTGTAAATGCAATTAGCTGCCAACAGAGCAGTAGGCCATATTTCCTGATAAAAAATTTAGAAAACACCATCCAGAACACAGAAACAGAGGCCTTCAACAAATACGATGTTTGCCTAAACTGTCCGAAGGATATGTTCAGAAAGGTATGTTATGTTATGTTTCTATGAGAAACAAAGTATTTTTGTTTCTCATAGACCTGCCTGCATTCCTACCACCAATCTGGTGTCCAGTGCAATCTGTTTCCTTTATTCAACATCCATTTTTCAGTTTTATTTCCTTAGGCAATGTTTCTCTTTACTTCAGAAATTAATTTTCCATGCACTGTCCTCCGTCTTCTTACACTTGATCTCTTATGCCAGATCCTCACTCACACTTTGTACTACATAGCTTATTCCAATTCTGCCTCCTCTTTTCTGTGTATTCAAACCGGTTTATGCTTCTTGGACTCTGCAGATAATGCAGAGTGCAACTAATACAATTTTTTCTATTGTTTTCAGTGTTTGTATGCTATGCATCTTGAAGCATCTGAGAATATTCAGAGAAAATCCAGCTCCACCTCACTACAGTCTTTGGAGATTTTTAATGTGCAGGTCGAAGAAATCTCCAGCAAACACTGGCAAACTCATTTTTCAGCACCTTCTCATTTGGCATATTTTCTGGATTTTGATAAGGGCAGTAAAACATGTTTCCAATGTAAAAATACTAATTGGAAAATGTCAGATTCCTAATTTCCGTTATGGGGGTTCTAGAACTGCTCAATGGAAAGGTCAGTAATCTCTTTCTGGTATTGATTTTTCTAATAGATACCATAACATATTTCTTCTAACTATGTGTATAGCAGGTCGAGGGAGGTGATTCTGCTCTTCTACTCTGCTCTGGAATACTCAACACAGGAAAGATATGAACCGGTTGGAGTGGGTCCAGAGGAGGGCCACAAAAATTATCAGAGGGATAGACCACCTCTTCTGTGAGGACAGGCTGAGAGAGCTGGGGTTGTTCAGCCTGGAGAAGAGAAGGCTCCGGGGAGACATTATGGGGGTCTTTCAGTACTTAAAGGGGGGCATCTAAGAAAAGTGGGGACAAATTATTTAGCATGGACTGTTGCAGTAGGACCAGGGGTTTTGGTTTTAAACTAAAAGAGGGTAGATTTAGACTAGGTACAAGGAATGAATTTTTTATTATGAGGGTGGTGAAACACTGGAACATGTTGCCCAGAGATGTGGTAGATATCCCATCCCTAGAAACATTCAAGGCCAGGTTGGACAGGGCACTGAGCAACCTGATCTAGTGGAAGGTGTCCCTGCCCATAGCAGGGGAGTTGGAACTAGATGACCTTTAAAGGTCCCCTTCCAACCCAAATTGTTCTATTATCCTATGACTCTGTTTCTGAAAGCAGAAGAATTTGAGTTTACTTGTTTTTTTTTTTTTTTTTAATAGATCCCATAGTAGACAGTCAACAAATATTATTTAAACAAAAACTCTGAGACAGAGAGGCTGTAAAGAATATAGGTTCATGTTAGGGATCGGCACACATTGCAAATTAACAAGAAAATTTAACTCCCTTATACAGACAGAATTAACTACTTTGGTCTCCTACTTACACAGGTATATATATAGAAAAAGAAGCAAAAATTAAAATCTCAAATAAGCCGCTTTTTTAGTGTAAAACTTTCAGATAATTTTAGAGCAATTCTGTTCTTTGGTTAATTCCTAGTATTTCAGGAAATGGTAATTAAACAATTTTAATCACAAAGTCCTGACGCTTCAGATTTTTGAAACACTTAAAAGAGATTGACATTTTTTTTTCATTGAACCAACCAGCATAATCAAAACTAACACATGAAATCACTCCATCTTAATTTCAAATATTTAATCAGAATAATGTGTGTCTTGGGGAAAACAGATGCACTCCTATATGTAGAATGTGTCTCCAAATCCATGAAAAACCAATTAGACCGAATGCAGTACATGTCGCATACAAAGTAGCCAACTTCCTAAAAATCTTATTGTTGCAACACTGATTCTGTACATCTGTTGTACGGTAGCAATATTCATTAATAAGAGGTTTGATACACTGATAGCAAAATTCCATTTCTCCATATTTCTGTCAAAGTATTAATCCCCCTAAAACAAGTATTTTATTTTCCTTATATAAAAATTATTATCGTTCCCATGTTTTATTAACATCACTAGTACTGCCTCCTAGGTGAAAGATTAATTACTTGGCTGTGATTCATAGGAACAGAGCTGCAACTAGATTACCTATGTGGCATATCAACCTCTTCTTTTGTTATGTCATGACGTATTACTGTTTAAGACTGGAAACAAAGAAGTATTAATTTTCCTGTAAATTGCCATGCTTACATCTTGGGAATGGCATCAATAACCCATTCAATGGAAGATTATTAACCTGCAACAAATGTTTTCTGTCATCAACAAGCTTCATCTCTAATGCCTTCTTCACTTCGGTGCTCATTAATTATATTTAGGTCAGCTATATTTGTGCTAGCCTTCCATAACAGAAAGTATTGTTTTCCATTTGAAGTGGATAGGGAAAGGAATAGATCTGCAACTAATTAAAACAAAACCTTGTCTGTTGTTTCTAAAGATTACACATTTCAGGGTCCACAGAGAGTAAATTCAGGTAAAGGGAATTTACACTTTTGCAATTAAGGAAACTTTGATCTCTTATGTAAGCGATACAAGTATAAAAAAGGACCAGATCAGTGGGCAGGTAATTGTTTTGGGGTGGGAGAGTGTGCTGTTATTTTCCCTGCTGTAACAGTGAGAAATATTATATTTTGCATTGTGATCAATAAACTATCCTGATATTCCTACTAAATATTTACAAAAGCAAAAAAATTAAAACCACACATGTATAAAACAACTAAGGGAACCACTATATTTTCCGATTCACTTTATCTGTGGTCACTGTTGACAACTTATATCAATTCAGTAAATCTAAATATTGAGCTAAATTGACTTTAATACTATTTTAGAGGCAGAGTGTCATTACATCAAATCTTGTGTACTTTTATATATGATAGCATGCTTTCCATCTAACCTTTCCTATCTCTATAAATATCTCTCTAAATTCCTCTTCAATGTCAATAAGCTTGTTTTATAAACTGTTCTGTCTTGTAATCATAGCAACCTCGTTATCATCCTCTCTTTTATATCAGAAACACTGCACTTCTCCATTTTTTATTTTACATATTGTTACAGTTCCCCTACAGTAAATGCAGTCTGGCTGATTACAAGACCTCCCAAATTTCAAGCTATTCTTTTCTTGCAAACCAATGCTCCCTTACAGTTTCCTGGTTTGTTTTCTTTACTGGTAAAGTCTAATTATTAGAGTGGAGGAAGACTATTCACAAGGCATATTGTGTTTTCTTTTAAATTTCAGATTTCAGATTAAATATTAGATTTTTAATTTTTTTTGCACTTATTCAGCTTTTTGATCTTTATTTTTTTGTTTTGAAAAAAAAAAATACTTCAGTCCTTCTGAAAACCTTGAATTAGTAGCATGTACCAAGCACCACCTGTCAGAATATATTATTCTGTTCTTTTAGAGACAGTTGAAACATCAGAAAGCAAAAGAATAAAAAAAAAAGATGGGATACCAGGTTTTGGGTGATGTCTTAGATTTTTATCATCCAAATACTAAAGGGCAAAGGAATTATATATTACTTCTATGTTTCAATGTTTGCTTTTTGCCCTCATCTTGTATTTAAAAATTCTACTAGCTTGAGCAGCTCAGTGATGGTTGAAAGGCAGCTTTGTATTTCTGTAGTATTTTTCTTTAAAGACTTGAATAATCAGAGAATGGAATGCCCTTGATACAATTGCATATAAATTAGCTAAATGTATCTGCAATTCAAGAATAAATGGTCTTTTTGTTAATGATAAAGGAAAGGAAGAAAAAAAAGAAACACCTCACTGACATTTTTTTCCTTATCTGACTTAAAAAAATGACCTTTAAAAATGTGTGATAAGGATTAATTACCCTAAAGCAAGAGAGTCTGATCCTTGAAGAGAGATTGAATGGCTGATACGTTGTATAGCATGCCCAGCAATTGAAGGGATTGGAAAAGCACGATTTTTAGTTATTACAAATTAACTATACAAACCAGAGCTAAGCATAACACAGTTAAGTGACACTTGTACTCAACCAATTTCAACACTAACTCAGCTGGATCATGAAACATCTTTTTATTACATACATAACTGTAGTCTTGATGTAGGACAGCTACTTAAAGTATTAGCTATGGCTTCAAAAGTGACTTTGTATACTCTTAATATGGTCCACTTCTCTAATATTATAAAAATATTATCAGTGACATCCATCAAGGAAAGGATTTAAAATATACAAAGACAAATCGGTTTAAATGGATTTATATGATGAAATCATTGTAATGACCCCTAAATTTCAAAAAGTGGTTGGGGCTCTACAAGGTGCTTAAACACATCTAAATTTATGTTTGAAAACAGTCTGTTTGACCTTAGTTCATTAAAATGTATTGTGTAGAGTGGGAAGCAAGGAGCAAAGTAGCCCAAGATAAATAATCTACTGTGTGTTTAGTTTCCAAGGAAGGCAGAAAGGCATTACATCTATATACAGAGCATAGAAATATGTGAACAACTAGCTCTTTAAATCCAAACAAATCCAACTCAGAGTTCAAATTTCTAAGTACATTCAGAAACTTCACACACCCTATTTAGAGAGCATTTTGACTATGCTGTCTCTAAGTCTGATTTGCCAGGTGATTTCACTAGATAGCTACTTAGTATTCCTGATTTGCCTTCAGAAATTACCGTTTACAATGAGGAAAACATTATGGTAGCAAGACACATTGATCAGTCAATTTAAACTAATTAAAATTAAAAAATAAAGAATAAAGGCATCAGGAGACAGCACAGCCCACAAGAGTAAGCGGCAAAGCCGAATAACAAAAAATAATTGCCTCTGTAGACAGGAACAGATACTCAAAACAAAGAGTTTCAGCATGGAAGGGGGAAAAAAAAAAAATAAAGGAGATTACAAACACATGTACTACTTCAAGTTCTTTTCCAGAATGATACTATGCTTATTCATATTTTTCCCATGCTTTTTGCATACTGTGATTTTCATATGTATTCAGATGTGTGCGTTGGCAGTTACCAAGTCAAAGGTTAAGCTTTGCTTCAAGAATCTTAAAACCTCTCCTTGACCCCAACTCTGCTAACACTTTAAGATTTCCTAGATCTCCATGTGGGGATCTGAGGGTGGAGAACTTCAAGACTTTTGGGATTTTTGTTTGTTCCTGTAGAAAATACAAGGCCAATTTACACTTAAGGCAATTCCTTCCCATTTTGAAAACTTCTCATTAGCTATTTCTGTCACTGTAAACCCTCAGAAAGTATGAACATCTGTTGCAAACTGTCAGACAGCAAATACTGAAAACAATATAATTTTGACTGCTGCCAGAAAGTAAAATACCCAACATTTTACTATAGGTGTAGACCTGTCACCGTTTCTGATGCCTGAATCTGAGGATTCTGCTGCATTCCACTGCTGCACACAATCTTTCAGTTTGAAAGTACAGTACTCCATAGTTGTATCAACAAGCTTATCTGACAACCAAAAAGAAATTGTGCTTTTGACAAAGCTCAGAATTGATCTGGAAAGTAAAAGCACTTCTGTGGCAGTGATGCCAAATGAATGCTTATAAAACAGATGTAGCTGTTACTTATTCTCAAAATTATTTAGCCTTTTGAAGAAAGAATTTTAAGTATTATACCTGTGCATTTTTTTTCCCATCAAAGTACAGTAATTTATTCAGCTATGTCAGAATTTTTTAAACCAAAGAATATGCAGAGAACCTTCCAAATTGTGAGAAAATTGTTTACATGGTGATAATTCAGGGAAAAGCTTTTGAAGCACTACCCAATAGTTATGACAATAAAGTTCCATCAAAAAATACAAATGTTTGTAGAAAGAAAACCAAAAAGATACATCACTTTTCAAAAGAGATTACTACCCAGGTATCTGCTAAAACTCTTGAGTTGTAGTAAAGTTTTATATTTAATTTTATCATTTTCTTTTGACTAATTTTTAGTATATTAAGTGTGTTTATTTTACACTTTCACCAAATAACTACAGATGCTGGCAGTCTCTACAAAATCACAATGGAAGTGTAAGTTATTTCATAGGACAGGGTACTCTTGAACATTCACTCAATATAGAATTATAATTATTTTTTATGTTCCCTTGCTTAAGAAAGAATCGTAGTATTTGGGGCCAGAATTTTCATTTAAAAATGCATACATTGTACAGGTGAATGATGGTGACGTTGGCAGAGAATACAAATTCATTCAGTCTGCAGGTGCTAGATACATTTGAGTGTATGTGTTATGAGCCTAATATTTTTATAGTAGTCGCAAAAGAGTTGAAATAGTATTTTCCTAGTGATATATGTTTTAGTATGCTGTGTACTGCAACACCAACTAAAGACTTTGAAGCTGCTGAGCAATTCTACGCTCAAGGAAATGAATAGAGGACGTATTATTAAATGGTGTGCCCTGTCTTTGGATCCAGGTTCAGCCACCTGCTCTTCAAGGAAAGAAATATGTGACGTTTCCCTCTACTCTGTCTAAAATACAGGTGTAGCATATAATGGTTTCTTAATCATTTCATTTTGACCTATCATGTCTATATAGTAAGGTGAGAGCCATAAGTGGTTTATGATACAGAAGGCTGCAGTGAGCTAAAAAAGGTTTGAAGAGACTTGCTTTCCTTCAAAATTTTAATCTTTAGATGGCAAATATTAGTTGAGGTAAATTTTACTACAATTAACAGAACTTAGTAATTAAGACAACATTTGCAGCATAATTACACTCAGTAGCCTTCTGTGACACACTGAAAACAAAATGAAAAAGACAGCTTGAAAGGGGTACCTTGAAAAAAAATAAGAAGAGTTTGCTTAGGAGGAGATAAAACCAGTGTCCTTTAGACACTGTCAGTGACCACCATCTTACCTGTCTTACCCTGAAAGGCAGATGAAAAGGTAGATATTTCATCTATATAAAGTTAAGCAGTTAGTCACTCTGACCTCTCCAGGTAACTTCTGGAGAGAAAGGTACTTCCAGAAGGTGATTTACCCCAGAGATATAGAACCTATCACAGCATAAGATCTGTTATTTCTTGGTGGAATCTTTCTCCTTATTGACACCAGAATTTTAAAAGGACAAAGATCAACAGGATGACTGCCATGCTAGATCACACTAATAAGTGAAGAAGAAAGATATACTTCAGCAGATAGAACAGTTATGGCTACTAATACTTAACCTAGAAGAAAGAAATTCACAGAGCAAATAATAAAGGGTATAAAATTATAAGCAAACTGGGGAAAAATAAAGGGAACAACAAAAAAATATTACTGTACTAATAGTAGCAAGCAAATCATCAGGAAAAGGGATTTCTAGACAGTTTAACAAGATATGGTGGTTTAACCCAATCAACCTGCTCAACATCACAGAGCCATTCACTCACTCTGCTGCAGCGTAACGTGGAGAAAATCTGAAAAGTGAGAAAATACATGGGTTGAAAGAAATAGAATTTAATAGGTAAAGCAAAAGCTGCATATACAAGTAAAACAAAGTAAGGAATTCATTCACCACTTCCCATGGTCAGGCAGGCGTTCAGCCATCTCCAGGAAAGCAGGACTCTATCATTTGTTGATTACTTGGTAAGATGGGCTTCACAACCCCAAAATTCCCTTCTTTCTTCCCTGCAGCTTTTATAATTGGACACGATGTCTTATCATATGGAATATCCTTTTGGTCAGTTGATGTCAGCTGTCCTGGCTGTGTCCCCCCTCCAAGTTCTTGTGCACCCCCAGCCCACTCACTGGTGGGGTGGTGTGAGGAGCAGAAAACCTTTTGACACCGTGCAAGCACTGCTCAGCAACAGCTAAAACATCAGTGTGCAATTAACACTGTTTTCATCACAAATCTAAGATATTGCCCCATACAAGCTAATATGAAGAAAATTTACTCTGTCCCAGCCAGAATGAGTACAGAAGCATAGATTCAGCTATGATGTTGAACATAAGTGTACCCAAGCTGATGCTGAGAAAAATTGAATGAGACAAATTAGTGTTTGGTTAGGAACTACTGATAAGGCAAAAAGTAAAATCTTTGGAGTAACTTAAAAGAATATTAATCTACACAACTGTAAGAACATCCTGTTCACTCTCTCCATTCCATATTATTATTGATTTCAATTTGGTTTTTTCTAATTAAATATGTAATGAGTAGAAAATAAACCTTGCTTTACTCTGTAAACAATTCATAGAAGGATGCCTATGCTTCATGCTAAGTGAAGACTTCAGATACTAATGTATACCAAAATGTATGTGTTCATACTCACATAGCAGACTTCACCAGAGAACATCAGAGTAAATGTTTAGCCAAACTCTCTTCATTCCCAGTAATTAGGGTAAAGTGTTGTCAGAAACTGAAGACTTCAAAAAGAGATTTGATGGAGTAAAAATTGTAAAACTAAAAGTTCCTTGTCTGAAACAGTTAAGAATTCTGAAGGAATGATTCTGCTGCTACTAACAAAAATATGACATCTGTTCCGAATCAGCTATACTGCATAAGTAAACTGATTATGAAAAATAATCTTTTTACAAAGGTGACCCTGAGAACTACATATGAGTGAGACTGAATTCAGTAACAGGTCTGTGAATTGAACAATGCCTATAAACAAGCGTCCGGTCTATGATGTGTTGGATGTTCTTTCCACACACATACCAGTCTCTGAAGGATGTAAAGCAAAGTCAAAACTGCCTTAAAGCAGCAGGTGAGCGTTCTGCCTCCTGAGAGGCTCAGAACCTTTGTGAATCAGATCAATAAAGATCAGATGATTTAGGGGGGTACTTTAACTCCCTAAAAATACCATAATATTAGCAGCAATTCTCAAAGGAAAGACAGGGAAAGAAGCAAAAATATTGTGGTCAGCTGCTGCATAATCAAGTTGTCTACTAAATAAAACTGAGACCTTCCATTTGTCCTACAGATCTGTCACATTTTTTTCCCAGGACATCGCAAGGAAAATCAATAACATATCAAAAACACAGTGATACCTGGCAGTTTAATTTCAGAAAGCCGGCAGATCAATAGCTTTAGAGAGGCTTACAGTTCTTCAAAATATAAGTGCAGTAACTAATGCTCAGGACTGTGTATGTAAGCGTGAGTGCATGTGTGATTGAGAGAGAAGCTGAGATTTACATTCATTACTGGAACTTTCTGCCACATTCTATTTCAGTCACTACCTTTAAAATTAAAGTTCCTTTGTGAAGATGTCTTAGAGCTGAATGTTTTTCATTTGTTTGAATTAAATAGTTATTTAATTTAAACAGCTACAGAAACAACTTCATTTTTTTCTACAGTTTAGACTGAAATGGAATTTCCATTAAGATGCTGATTCAGAAGTTTTCAAGATAGCCACATCATAGTTCTGTCTATAAAATTTATGTTTAGGATTGAATTATTCTTAATTAATGATGGAAATATTCAGTTATTTTAAAAGTGAAAGAAGTTGGTTTTGGTTTTTGGGAGTTTTTTAAGTTTATTTTACTTAGTATAATTTGAAACTCACATAACTAACAGAAGACATTCTTTTCAGGGTTTAATTAATAAATTATCATAATATTTATTTATTTTTATCATCTGAACCAAACCAAACAATCTTCAAGTTAATTATTACGAAGAACTACATATATAAATATTTAACTATATGCAAAACAGAAAACTCCTGATACACCAAAACCACAGTCAACAAGTATTTAACTTGGCACTGAAGCACCATTCTGCTATTATATAAAAGAAAATATAAATAATTATACACAGTCGACTTTACAAAGCATTATAAAATGGTAATGCAGTTTTCATCACTGCTGAGGCGTGAATGTCATGGTTTAAGCCCAGCTGGCAACTAAGCCCCACACAGCCGCTTGTTCAGTCACCCAGGCTGGGATGGGTAAAAGTGAGAAAACTCACAGGTTGAGATAAAGAGTTTAATAGATGAAGTAAAAGCTGTGCACACAATCAAAGCCAAAAAAAGAGTTAATTCACTACTTCCCATTGAATATCTCCCCCTTCCTTCTTCTTCCCCCAGCATTATATGTAGAGTATGATGTCATATGGTATGGAATATCCCTCTGGTCAGCTGAGGTCAATTGTCCCAGCTGTGAACCCTCCAGCTTCTTGTGCACCCCCAGCCCACTCACTGGGGGAGGGGGGTGATAGGCAGAAAAGGCCTTGACTCTGTGTCAGCACTGCTCAGCAATTATGAAAACATACCTGTGTTATCAACACTTCTTTCCTCACAAATCCAAAACACCGGCCCATACTAACTACTGTGAAGAAAATTTCCTCCACTCCTGCCAAAACCAGCACAGTGAATTTGATCTAATAGATGAATCCTAGATCTATATGTGAAACATAAAATATATTTTATAAAAGTTCTAGTACAAAAAGTCTAAGCTTTATTTTAATGTTTTATTCATGGAGAAGCATGTGAGACAAATACAAGTAATTAAGCCAGTGTATCATGTCAGAGTAAACAATCACATACTAGCAAAATAGGGAATATATTAGCACACATCCGTGATCCATTTTATGGCATACAATGTTCTTGAAAGAAGCAAATTTAGCTTTATGACTATTCATTTAAATATTTGGGTCTTATGAAAGATTATATTCCCTTTATTTTATATTAAAGAAATAAGACCTAAAACTATAATATTGTTATCTTGGTTTGAGTTTCTCTCAGCTTACTTCAGACATCTTCTATGCAGTTAATGGAGAGAAAAGGAGGGTAGTCTTAGATCACAGTTAATCTCCTGATTTTAGATCTCTATGTTAGAATGACAAAAATATCTTTGTAAACACATTTATGTCTTCCCATTGACTACACAGGAAGTGTAGGCAACCAGATACGAACAGATAATCAGTTGAAACCTACATTTTCTTGTGGCATCCTCATGTTCATAACAGAACAAATTCAAATCAGAATAATTTGATGAGCAGAGCATAATCTAATACATTTTTATACCTTTCTGAATTTAAGTAATAGAGGCAAAGAAAACCACAATGGACTCTATTGTTCTATGTCATTTTTGCTTTGATAGGTTGTTGGTTTTTTTTTTCTGTACTCCATTAGTAAGATAGTAGTGCTAAACTCCAAATAGAAGGCCAATGAAAAATTTTAAAACTATGCATGTTTATTTACAGTGGTGTATTTCTGGAAGTGGAGAAATGTGTATCATCAGGTCTGAATTTCAGGAAAACGCCTTTCTTCTTAACTTGGATGGATTCAAAGGAAATTCTGTAAAGTTGCCTCAGTCTGTAAAGTCAGTTTAAGTGCTGAGAACAAGAAATCATCGCACTCTAGATGTCACAGGCACCTCACCACCTGCTTAACCTCAAAAAGATAAGGAATCTCTTTGACTTTAAAGTGGAAGCTTATTACTTCATGGGTAAGTACTTGTCTAGACAGAGTCATAATAACTTTCAAGAAGTACCTAATATCCCTATTATTTGTCTGGAGCAATCACAGTCAGTTTCATGCATTCCTGGCACCGGGAATAGTTGTGAGCTATGAGCACAGCAGTTTCTGAATAAGTATGTGTAAACTGATTCACTAGGAGAAAAAAAGAGTTGGTCACAGGTAGTTTCATGTTGGACACAGCATGTTTCATGCTGCTTCTTTCATTTCCTGCATTTCCTACAGACAGATCTGCTAACTGTACTGCTCACTGTTAAGAAGCATTTCAGTCCTGCAATAACTATCTCACATGACTTTCCATTCAGAGAGGCAGTCAAACCCATAACTCCAACCAGGTAAAGGGAAAACTTCAAAGACACTGGAGCTGTGCTGTCCTCGGCAATGAACTGTGCTGATTCATACCAACTGAGTGTTAGGATCAAAACCTCATTTTGTGGAAAGTGCTCCCTCCAGTATTACCATTAAAATTTTCAAGTGTCTCAGTGATGCACCTGTGGAAGAATATTTTCCTAAAATCCCACCACTGCTTTCATTTTTAAGAATGATAACGAGGAGAGGAGGGCTCAAGTCCTTTCACTTAAAATTTGTTTTCTATAATGGTTAAAAAAAAAAAAAAACAAAACAAAACAAAACCAAACAACCTTGAATTGAATCTACTTCTTGCAACCTTATTACTTTTAAGTGGGACATGCTGTTGTAGCTAAAACACTGAGCTGAGATTGGTATGCACAAAAGCAATTGTGAATATTTTCCAGTAACAATGAAGTTATAAATCATAAATTTGTAGTCAATTTTACATCAGCCAATACTTAGACTCAACTTTGAATTATATATAAAGCGTGGGTTTGCTGCTCACACTGACAGTGAATTATGTAATCCATATGTGATCACCTTCACATTCAACACTTACATAGATAATTCTGTTTTATATCAGCTTACTGTAAGAAATTCCCAAAATATACTTCATTAGCTATAGGAAATATACAACCTTATTAACTGCCACAATACTGATTACCTTACTTTCTCTGACAACTCCATGACACTCTTTGAAAGATTGTAAAAAGTCTTAACATTTGCTCATATTGAACAAAATCTGCAAAGCATTAGATGAGTTGAGAGCGTAAAAGTACTGGGCTCCCAGTGCCTTTAGGAAGTGTTTTGAGTATCATTGATATAACCTTTTATATATATATATATATTTATGCAAGCCCCAGGAAAACAAAGTCTTCGAAGTTCCTTACTGCCTAGATAGCTAAGGAAATAAATTGTCACAGAAGTTAATATTAATATAACCACTATTTTGCACTCAAAATTTACTGTGTTGGAAATAAAAATGGATAATAAATTAGGGCAGATGAGTCATAACTGCAGAGGTACAAGAAGGTATCTTAAATATGAAAGAACAAATCACTATCTTGAAAACTGAATCAACACAGACACATGATCAGCAGAATGGCAGAGTCAATGAAGCTACTGGCTGAAAAATTGGAAGAATACAAGTACCAAAGGGGAAAAAAAAAAAGAAAAAAAGACTGACTGAACAGCCAAAATATACTGACACAGAGCAACATTATCGTTCTTCAAACAATGGATTTCTGATCTGTTTAAAGTAAGAGGAAGGCAGGGGAAGAATAGAATAAAGGTACAGAGAAGTTTTACACCATTACGTGGAATATTGAGTATTTGTTATGGTATCATAGATAAATTAGAAATTAAAAAATGAAAAATAATTCAAAATTAAGAAATTAGAAATACATGTTTATATTTAAGATAGACTATTCAATTTTTGTCTAGCGTCTGACATTCAGTACCTTATTTTCAACTCTAAGAATGGGCTGCACCATAGAAAAAATCACCAATACAACTGCATCAAAAGACACAAATTTTCGTAACAGTATTTCTCCAGTAATATGCAGCTGTTGTAGCTTCTGTAAGCACCAAACCTGGAAATTTCAGTACATTTTTCTGTATAATTTATAAACTTGTAAAAAATATGTTTATATAAGAATCTTCATTCTTATTCTCTATTCAACTTTTAAAACACTTCATTTTTTTAATAATATATAACAACATAGGTGTAGGAGACTGGCTGTGCATAATTGCAGAGTCTAGGAACTAGGTGGTAATGCCAGATGTATCAAATTTGTAATTTGTTTCTAAAGTCACTCCATTCTTGTTTCTGTCCTATCTTCTTATTTAATAGCTTGTACATTTAGCAGTATTGTAAACTACTGAACTACTGACATAAGTGACAGTATAACCTCTTGGATTTGTATTTCACCTCACACTGTTGTGACAATGTACTAAGTTCAGAAGTAATTATAAGACTTTCAAAAATAGATCTGGAACACAGCATAATTGTAAAACCAAAGAAATAAACAAAGCCATCACCAGAAAAAAATACAACAGGAAACTGATTTAATTATTAGAGAGTAGTCCACTGTTCTATTTGTATAGTAACTGCAACAAAAAATACCAGTTATGAGAAGAGTGTTATCTATTTAGTATGCAGGAAATTTAATATAAATTACAGAAATGCTATGTGTGCACACATGCAGAAAATGTATTTTTCTAAATACTCACTGATATAATAGCTTAGCTGTCTGGACTGCAAGCACCACTCCACAGCTACAACACATCACAATGCAATACAGTTTCTCACAAAGGGAGAAAAGAATGGATGGCTCTTGTCTCATTAACATAGGAGAAGTACCATGTGTCACTTACTTAGCCAAACCATGCCTAAAAATTCCCTTTCCCTTCACTTTTCCTCCAGCAGATAAAAAGGCCTGCATTAGCTAATATACACCTCTGTAGACAGACAACTATGAGTACTTTTGCACAGTACTTTCTTTTTCCAGTTAGATTGATTTTACTCTCACTGTGCTCAAGGATCACATGCAAGATCGGACATGCAAGTCAGATCTATGAAAGAAGGTATGTAAATGCACATTCTACAGTGCTCTGCCAGTAATAATAAAGATAGAAATAAGTCTAGGTATAGGAGCTTTGAACCAGTGAAACCATAGTGCAGCCACACATATTCTAGTTTGAACAGGACCTTAGTTAAATCAGCCATGAAAAACCATGCTTGTTCCTTCTCCATAAAGGCAACAACATAATTTCCATCAGCTGTACACACTCAGCACATCTCCGCTCACTCAGAGGTTCAGGAAAAAAAAGTTAAATTATTAATCAGAGCATGAGGAGAGATACTGATGATGATGATGAGTAGTGCAGCTCAATAAGCCACTGCAAAGGAAACATAGGAGAAAGAAATCTATTTGACCAAGCAGAACTCAAACTGCATTTTGTGATAAATGAAGGAGAAATAGAACAAGAGAAAAAAAGCCAAACACCAATCAACCAATCAAAGCAAGTGATACAATGGTGATCACTCAAAACCTGCCATGGGTAGCTTTCTGCCCAACCAGTTCCCAAGCAAAAGATGGCTAATATCTTAAACCCCCTTCTCTTGCACACCCACAACCTTATCACTGAGAATGAGAAATAGAGAATGGCTTGATGCTGTGCCAACACTGTTCAGCAATAGCTAAAACATTGGTGTGCTATCAACGTTGTTTTGGTCACAAATCTAAAACATAACACCATACATGCTTCTATGATGAAAATTAACTCCATCCCAGTCAGACCCAATACAATGTGTTTGGTTCTAAAAAATCCTAAAAATTTCTGAAAAATTTACTCTATAATTTGTGGGAGCTTTTAAAACCAAAGTAATTCTAAATTAAAAGATAAACAGGAGTCATCCTTATAAGCAGTCTGTAACATTTGATTCTTGGTTTATTCCTAACAAAAGAAACTAGGATGAAAAAAGTGAATATATTTCAACTACAAGACATACCATACTGCCTTTCTCATCATAACTACTGTTTCAATATCTTAGAAATATACAGAGACTGTTAGAAACTCTGGTGAGTGAGGAAAGAGGTAACAGGTAAACTTTCTACAGAGATGCTATCTCAGGCTGTTTCAAACTCTGAATTAAATTAAGCTCCTCTGGCAGCCAAGCTTAGAGAAAAAAAAAAAAAAAGAAAGTAAAGAAAAAGTCAGTGTTGGACTTCTGCATTTGCCTGTTTCTTGTAGGAATTAATGAAGTTTTAAGATCTGAATCAACAACTTGCCACTGTATTTTCGTTCTGTCCTCATGGCTTGATGAAGCGTATGCACTTTTTGAAAGCTGGTTCCTTATTTTTTGAAGTGAGTCCAACTAACATAATCAATGACAACTTGAGAAGCTGGGATGCATCTAATGCCTAATCTAAATAGATTTAAAAATATTCAGGGATTGATTTTAGTAGGTAGCTTATAGAGAGCCATATCTGAGGGTCCTGGTCAACAGCTGGCTAGGTACAAGCCAGCAGTGTGCCTAGGTGGCCAAGAAGGCCAACGGCATCCTGGCCTGCATCACTATGGCCAGCAGGACTGGGGAAGTGACTGTCCCCTGTACTCAGCACTGGTGAGGCTGCACCTCGAAACCTGTGTTCAGTTTTGGGCCCCTCACTATAAGAAGGACTTTAAGGTGCTGGAGTGTGTCCAGAGAAGGGAAGGGAGCTGAGGCAGGGTCTGGACCACTAGTCCTGTGGGGAGCAGCCAAGAGAACTGGGGTTGTTTAGCCTGGAGAAGAGGAGTCTCAGGGGAGACCTTATCACTCTATACAGCAATATGCAAGGAGATTGCAGAGGCGGGCGTTAGTCTCTTCTCCCAAGTGACAGAACAAGAGGAAATGGCCTCAACTTGTGTCAGAAGTGGTTTAGGTTGGATATAAGGAAAAAATTCTTCACTGAAAGGATTGTCAGGCATTCAAACTGGCTGCCCAGGGAGGTGGTGGTCATCAACCCTGGAGATAGAAAACATGTAGATGTGGTGCTTAGTGACATGGTTTAGGTATAGATTTAGCAGTGCTGGATTAACAGTTTGACTTGATGATCTTAAAGGTCCTTTCCAAACTAAACTTTTTTATAATCCTATGATCCTATAAATAGAATTCAGTTACAGCTTTTGAATTAATATAAGTATTAATTGTTTTACAGCACTCAAAATATGCTAAGTGTTTCAGAGGAAATATAACAAACTATTCCCTCCCAGGATGCAAGCACTGAACATAAAAAGCAGCTTCCAGCTAAAATTCCCTTCCACTGCTCACCAGAGACACCAGTTGCCAACATTACCTACTTAATCACAGCTCCCTGCTGCAACATACACAACAAATAACAGGAGAATTGTTTAATTCAGAACAACTTCCCAAGACATGATGTTCTCTGCAGTCAGGGAATAACCAGAACAAGAGTATTAACCCTCTCTAATCTTCAACAGGCTTAAATTGACCATTTCTAAGCCCAATAAAGAAGTTAGGGTTTTTTTGTCATATTCTTGGAATGTTAGATGATATGAAATTATATGTGAGGATATATTTTCTGCATCTTTCTTTCAGATTACTATTGTATTTCCCACTTTTTTCCTTCTGATGCTTTTAATTATTTTATATGCTTTTCCTAAATAGCTTTGCCTAATTTACTTTTTTCCCACCCTGAAAATGCCACTTTGTTTTTTATTCATTTCCTTCTTCTTTTAACTTCCCATCCAGTCTCATATATCACAGCAGAGATTTCTGCACTTAGTTAAGTTTTCCTCCATGTCCAAGTTCAGACTTCTAGTTTTCTTCATGTTAGTCTATATATTTTCCTGAATAAAACATTGTTTTCCACAACACTTTCCTGAAAATACTCCTCTACAAAAGTTGTCTCACGTTGGAAGGGGATTAATTTCTTCCAAGCCGGTCTGTTTCCACTACATTACCTCTTTTTACACACTTCTGGTGCTATGTTCCTCTATTTCCCTCCCTTTTCTTAACATCTGTGGTTTGTTGAGGTCTTATTTGCCTTCTTCCCAGCCCTTACTCTTTCATATGCAGTCTTCTTTCTTCTAGCTATCAGTCCTATTTTAGCTGTCCTCCCTGACTTTTCTCTTTGATTCTGTTCCCAAAAAAGGTGACTTGGTTTTATTTTGCTTTGTTGGTTGTTTTTTGGGGCTTTGCCATTTGTTTTGGTGCTTTTTTGTTGGTTTTTTTTTTTTTTTTAAGTTATCCCTCTACCACACAGTGTTTTTCTAGTCAATGGTTCTTACTGTGTGTTCTCAGCACCATATCCTTTGTTTTCCCACCCCCTCTCATTGCAATGCAACTGCTTCAGAGAAGTTAACACTTTTGCTGGCAATGGAATCTGAAACAGTTATTGCTAGAATTTTCCCAAGCTATATCTCACCCGCAGACATTTCTAAGACATATTCCTCTGCGTAAACTCCCCTTTTTCAACTGCTCTTTTCTTTACTAAAGGACCAATTTCAACATTGTTCTTGTTTCCATAAATATGACTGGGAAGAGGACAACATGAAAAGAACAATCACAGGAAAGTAGACAATCATTTATGGACAAAACTGTTCACCATTTTAAGTATGCTTGTGCAAACATTTCTTTTGAATAGAACTTGTTAAAGCTAATACTTAAAACAATTATAATGTATGAGGAAAAAAAAAACAAAAAACAACCAAACCCAAACACAAACCATAGGTTATTCTTTAGCCAGTGACTATTAAATTTTAAGCCATTATTAATGTTATAAACTAAATATGTAGTCAGAGATGTTCTCTGATATGCAGGAGATAGAGCAAGTTTTAGGAAGCGCTAGTGAAGACTATGTCTTTTAGACTATTACAAGATGCTAACATTTTGTAACTGCATGCCTGAGGTTAATGTTTCAAAAGAGAAAAAAAAAAAAAAGAGAGAGAAATATGGAGAAACAAAGCGGAGACCAATAGTCAGTCATTTCTCAAGATAATTACTGTCATCCATCTTTCAAAAATGTTAGCTTTTTTGCTGCTTCCACATTTTGCATTCAATGCTGCATTCCCAAAACTCCCCAAGCAATTCAGGATTCAAAAACGTACACCACCAATACAGAGTCTTTTGTTTCACTCTGCATAATAATCACTTTTGGTTTAATAGCTTATGATATCTCATCTGTGTGTTTTCATTAATGAATGGTACTTGTCTTTAAAATATCATGAAAATATACAGCCAACAATCAGAAGATGGAACTCCTGGTGGTAAAGAATGAATTACTTGCAGGCGAGTTTCCAACATCATATGCATACACAGACACAGTAATGAGCTGTAGGAACAGAGTGATGCTATTTTCATGATTGTTTAGGTAGCTATTCTTCATCTGTGCTGAAACAGAAGGAGCTGCACAGAAGGTCATGATTATGGTCATGACTGTAGACTGGAGAATAACCTTATACTGGCATTGGATAAGCTTCTAATGTTTTCCTTGTACAGACTGTTCCCCTGGCTAGTCACATGTATTCATATAAATAATGATTACAAAGCACAAAAGTAGCAAAGTAAATAGTCAGTGTGGAATATCTCCCTCGAATACGGTTATCTATACAATTCCCCCCGATATATGAGCAACTACTGCTAGTGAAGGGACCCTTTACCATATCAGGCTTTCCTTTTTTGGTCTGTTTTATGAGATAAAACACCAAGAGCAGACTGAAGAGGGAGGTTTGCTGACTGAACTACATAAAAACACTAGGCTAATTTTAATAACACTATTTATAATACTTTAGATGTGCAGTTAAACAATGGGTTGAAGAACACTGAATAATGTAAGTTTGGCAGTTAATTAGTTACAGATTGGGATCCCAGTACATAATGTAAGTTTGGCAGTTAATTAGATTGGGATCCCAGTATATGTAACCTCAGCATTAAAAAATAAAACCATATTTTAAAATATATGCCTTCTGAAGATGGTGGTTCAGTGAACTCATTCGCTGAAGCAGACAAAACCTAAAAACTAACATCTGTTTATCAAATCAGTCAGTGTCTCATGAAGTACTTGTTCTTTTTATTAAAAACAAACAAACAAACAAACAAACAACTTTCTCAAAATTCAGAGTTAAACTGGGAACTTGACAAAACACTGTGGTCACTAATGAGAATATATGGGATACGGTCCAACCCTGGAGAGTGGCATGCCCAGATGTGTAAGAAAAGATGGCTTATTTATAAAGCACATTAGAAAGAACAGAGCACAATAAAGAGTCTTTCCTTCAAGGAATGGAGCGACGGAAGAATGCAGTAAATGGAAGAGTACTGTTCATATTGCTATTATCATGTTGTTATTATTAAGGATAACTTATTTCTGTTATTAGTCCTAACAAATAACTAGGAAAAATGCTGAGAATTAGTAAAATATCAATCTGGAGATCAGTGAAAAAGCTGCTTTAAATGGAGCCAACAAGCAAGGAAGACCCAGAGCAGAGAGTTTGCCTCAGAAAAAGAAAGAATTGAGGAATTGCTATGGTAATCAACTCAACAACACTCAGCAATGACTTTGATGTTAGTAGAAGTTTCTACAGAAAATAGGTTAGGATTTCGTTTCACTTTGGTTCATCTTGCAAATTATTTGGTTGCGTCATGCAGTTCAATATATGAAGAAAGGCTAACCATTAACAAGACTTATTAGATGATTAATTACTTTTGGTCATATGCAAAGATAACATCTTTCAGAGGAACACTCAGCAAGAAATAACCAGTGCCATTTTTCAGATATTACATGTGAACTGTTCACAATTATGACATAAACTGCTTGCTTGTGCCTGTATTTATTCTAAGTGTATGCATAACTTGTTTGTACAGTGAGTTTTCTCCTACAGTTCATGACTGAAGTTACTTGTTACATTGTCCAATCAAATATCATAATAATATTCACTCAGTACCAATGCTGACCATCTAAACATCAGTGAAGTACAAAAGTCTGTAAGGAAGTCACTAAAAGTCTTGCAGCTCTTATCAATGTCTAGATGATTTATGAAACAAACAACATCAGTGCTAACCTGAGTTTTGCATATAAATCCTCTGCTCATCAGTGGGAAAACAGACCCCAAAGTATTTGATTTAATTAATCTCTTGCCTGTTCCTTTCACTACAGAAATAATCTAAATAATGCATAGGGATGGGGTATTAGGTATCTTTCTACAGTTACAACATGATTAATTACAATGGCTAATCCTCTAAACATTAAGCGGAATACTAATTTGGTGGCAGAATCTGGAACTGGGAAAATGCAGAGGTCACATTTTTTCTATCACACTTTTAATGCCAAGAGAATGACAGAAATTTGGCTGCTACTTATGGATACCATTTGCATAGATTAAGATCCTTCTACATGTACTTTTGAAAGAAAGAAGAGCATTTAGAGCTCCATCATTTGATATAATATGCAGACCTGGATTGTACACTGTTTCAAAAACCTCACTGTCCACCAGGAAATGCTTAATATGCACACAAAACCTTAATTGCAAATAATGTTCAAGGAATGAAAAGGGCAAAGGTCTGGCTGGCTAAATCACTGGTTTATTAAAAGACAATTATTCAGGGTGCAACTGTCATATGACCATCTGATGCCACAGACAACATTTATATAAATGTTGCCACGACAATCTGATGCCATTAATATACATTGATGTAAATTACCATTTATTTTCAGATGATAGTAAGGCTTACATGACAATATGAGAAAAATGCTCCAATCAGATTAGATCTCCATTTCTATGAATAGTCTGCACCAATGAGTAACTGAAATACACATTAAGAAGTGCTCCAGGCAGTTTTGGACACAATTTTCTTTGTATATGGGTGCCCTATAGATTCGTAATTAAAATGACAAGCTAAAGTTTTTATAGCAGGAAAAGAAAACACGAAACCAGTCAATCTGCCTTTCAGTGAAGACTGGTAAAAAGGCAATGGTTGTTAGGGTAATTAACAACAACAACAAAAAAAACCCCAACAACCCACAAAAAACACCACACCACAAAAAAAAAGTACTCCTACAGAAACAGTAGTTGGCATATCAATCAGCCCACTGGACACATGCCAATTCCATTTGCAGTAGATCTGCTACATGCGGTACTGATCCCAGGCCAAATTCAACAAAGGGTCTGGATGATGTGCTGTCACAAGTGCCCCAGTCAACACCCCCTTCTCCTTCTCCGTCCTGCCTGGGATCACTCCTGCTGCGTGACAGATCTGCCCGTATCGCACACCTGTGGTGTCTACCACTGGAAGGTGACAAATACAAAAAATACTCAGCTCCATTCAGCCCCAGGGCTCACAGTGACACCTCATAAAGTGAAGCGGAGGGATGGCTGTTTTCTCAACCATAGTGTATGATAAATCCAAAAATCTCCAGCACTCCCATGGTAAGCCCATTGATATTCATTTGTCACCAGAGGCCTGGAAGTATCCAATATCAGAGAACCAAATAAAGCTATCATATAGTGATTTATAGCAAATGGGGAATTTGTTGTATTTATTTCTCTGCAACTTGCTCTTTGCTACATTCTCTTAAAAAAATGTGGTGGTTCAATGTGGAGGAAAGTTTACTGTTTCTTTTGTACCGTATGCTACTCTCTAGGAAGATGGAGGAGGAGAAAATAGTGTCATAGTGACTGGAATTGTCACATGCACATTTCTAAATTTTGCTGTTTGGCACCAAACTCACATAGGATGAAAAGTAAGAGTCATGTATAACACAATAATCAATCTCTCCTCTGCTCAGTAATATACCACAGATGTTTCAGAGAACAAAGTGATTTTCCACAACAGGTCATACATGAAATATATAAAATGAAAGCTATTTCTGGTAAATGGCCTGTCTGTTCCACAGAAACTATTTTCTTTTGCCCTTTCCCTATGGCTCCCACTTCACAATATAAAGGCACATTGTCAGTTTATGTTATACTTCTGTCCGAAAATGTCAACCTTATACTAACTACAGAAACTACAATGGAGAGAAATTAACAGGAAAGAAACATCTTTTATTGTTTCGGAGATTTAAATCCATGCATGTGACAACATAGGAGGTTTCACTTTTTCTCTTACAAAACTATTCCTGGAATTGGTTAAAAATATCATCTGTGAAACACATTTTAAAGAAGCTAATAATATTAACAGAACATGCTGTTTGAAGGCCTGTAGCAGACAATACATTTATTTTCAGTAAACATTAAAAAAAAATTACTTGTTCTTCTACCATCCTATTAAGTTGAAAAAATAATTTGTAGAAAACAAAGCACAGCTTACTTTTGTAGAAAGACTATCCCTGACTCCTTTTTTGTCAAATACACATTGTCAACATCTTTTTTCTTCTCTGGCCTTCTCTCCCACAATTACTAGTGATAGCCTGTAATTCAAGGAATATCTGCGTGGCAGCAACTGCTTGTTTTAAAACTGCCTTGTGTGAGAATGGAGAAAGCACTCTCTTATCCATCACTGTAGCACCTTCTACAAAACATACTCCTTTGAAATATGCGGTGTATAGAAGGCAGTTGATAAAAAACACAGCTATTTGAAAAGGTGCAATCCTCAAATCCCTCGAGTTACCAGTACAGTAGCCTCTTTGTACTCACAAACACAACAGACTTATCTTGATAATAACCCTCCATGACAGTCCTGGTCTGTGTTGAATCTTCAGTCTCCAAGATGTTTTACACACATCCAAGTTATCCTCCCAGATGGAGTAACTCTGCTTAACTCCTGCTATAAATATAACCTCATTCCTCATGCTGCACACTGAGATCTGCTTTTGTGCCAGACGCAGATCAGTGGAGAGGTTTATGCATTTCCAGCATTTTCTTTCAATTATTCCCCTCTGTAAGATAGGGAACAACCAAAACCTTAGGAATAAAAGTAGAAAAATGAAATAGAAATTAAATGTAAGTTCAGATTTAAAAGTTCTAGCACTCAAGTTTTCTCTGTTACTGAACAAAGTTGCTCAGGTGTTGTTTGTTTTCTTTTAAGTAAGGAATGTTAGGTAAATTAATCTCACCTGCACAAGCCTGTTCTGAAAAAGAACATCCTTGTGACACACTCTTCACAAGTCCCCTCAGAAAAGCAATTAAGAACCTCAGGCTCTTCTCACTACTTAAAATCACAATTCATATTGCCAGAATGAGTTGAGTATCCAGCACGGCATTCCCTTGACCTCCAGATATGAAATGCAAGATTTAGTAGCTTTGAATCATATGAAGACTTGGCACAGGATGCCTGTCAGAAAATTGTATAATTCAATATTTCTTACTATTAGCTTTCTAAAATGCTTTGATCAAGAACTGGGTGATTAAATTAACACCTGTCCTGTATATTGTTGAACAAACTTTCATCCTTCATGTTGTCCAATTAAAGCAATATTCCTTTTGCACCTGAAAAAATATATCTAATCATTGAAATTCAGTAGTTGCAAGATATTTTCCTATTAATTTTTTTGAATAATAGAAACTCAGTAATTCTTATATAATGAAGCTGTATCTTTTGCATTTGTTGTATTACTGGGTTTTTGAATTTCCAAATATCTGTAAAGATTCTGAAAGTCCAAACCAGATACAACTGAAAGCATTATTGTACCTGGATGCTTAGATGTTAATAAATATGATAACTTTTTCTAATACATATAGCCCATTAACTGATGTTTGATTGAAATGCTTTATTTTTTTGCCAGATAAATTAATGGCTATTAACACACAATGACATATGTTGTATATACGCTCTTGCATATTTTTATGATCAGGAACACTACATTTTGACTTCTCATTAAAATTACTGTGCATAATAGATTTACCTTTTTCTCCCAAATACAACTTTACTTTTATTTTGCCATTTAAGAGACCAGGCTCATTTTAGAATATCTGCTCAAAATGACTGTGGAAGACATTCCCTTCTTTGGAGGGAAATGTGACCATAAATTAAGTTAAAGTTAGGTTACATCTGTTTGTTGTTGGTTTGGATTTTTTTTTTTTTCCATGAAGGAACCAGCTGAGCAAAAGGAAGGTTGGTACTGTGTGACTGAATTCTTTGCAGACCTCTAGCAAATGCATTATAGACCACAGCTAATCAATCTGCCTTCCTTCACAGTACAAAGCAAAATCAGAAAAGCTGCCTCCTTTAATCAAAAATATGAAAAGCTGTCACTGGACTGGACTTGGTCAGTTAGGATTTAGATGCATGCCAATGGCCACAAGAGCACAGAATGACACTAATAAATACCAGAAGTAGTTTACATAATGAAATTATAGGAATACATAACATATTGTGTAATTACCAAATTTTACAAGCTCTGTAGACTTAAGTAATAGGGTTCATCTTCTATACCAAGATAAAAAGCATTGAGTTAAATACCATATAACTTTTTAGTACAATAATTTCTATGTATCTTACTTTCCCAGTCCTTCCATACTCACTGCCGCAGGCTGTGCCTATTTGCATGCATTGCCTGAAATCCTTAACTTGGGCTCTGGGTTGATAACTTCAAAATAATGAAAATGTGCCTTTTTATTGGAACAAAGAAAAACAGATCAGATTTTTGTGTTATTCAATTTTAAAAGTAAAATACTGTCATAAACCCATTTATAAATTTATAGTGAAATTAAATGGTCTTATTAATATATATATTATTTTATGCTGATTTAACATGTTATGATCCAGAATTTGATTTAAATATGATGGGATCCAAAATTATGAGCACTGTGATGATATCACACCATTTTATATGGCCCTGTTTTGAAGACTTTTTAAAATTTTTTTCAACACTTATAAGGAGTTCACCACATGATACTGATTTCTTTCTTAATAGCCACTTCTTTTAATACAAAGAAAAAAAAAAACGTATTACAAAAGCAATCAAAAAGCATCAAAAAAATACAGTGTATTGCCAGGGACACCAAAAATAACATGACCACCTTCATGAGGTATATATTCCAGAGAAGAAGGTGAAGAAAAGCTGCAAAATATTGTCAGAGGTGAATGGGCATGCAGGGAAACTAGCATAACAGATGGAAGTCAGCAAAGAATATTTGTGGAAGAAAAGGAGAAAGGCATTAGAAGCAGAAAGTTGCAGACTAGGGAGAAGGAAAGAAAGAGAGCAGTATGAATCTGAGATTCAAAGGAATGTCAGAATGTATAATATTATTTTTGCTGTTGGGTTATTATTTTTGTGGGTTTCTTATCTTTTCTTTCCAAAAAAGTACCAAAAAATTACTTATCAAAGGCAGTTAAAGTACATTAAGATTTTGCTTAAATTATTTCAAATCTGTTTTGGGTGTTTTAGCAGTGTGCTTATGAATTGGAAGAGGAGATGGCTACAAGAGAATGAGACAAATTTCAGTTTTATTTTCTGAGGCAATGAAGCAGCAGGGCTGCTCATGAAAAGCATCCCTTAAACGGTCTATGTAATGGTCAAACATACATATAAGGTAAAGAAACTCCTGGAAATATATTACAGACTGTGTGACAAATTAACATTCTTCAAATTCATGAGTGCATATGTATGTGTAGATTCCAAGCATTCTGAAAACATACATTTTAAAGAAAATGTTAATATCCAAAGCCGCAACTTGCCATACAGGTCAGCTGCCAATCTAAAACAAGAAGAAGGACATAAATAAAAACGAGTCCAAAAACTGTTGCAGAGATTCTCTAATAAGTCTGTGAAAGCCAATAAAATATTGATAAAACTTTCAGCTTGCAATTTATTTGTAGGTCCTTAATAATTCAGGGAACTTATCAAAATAGGCTCTGCCTCCCAGACCTCCCACTTTGATATAATTAACTTGAATGAGCTTCTCTTCATCATGAAGACAAAGGTGGGAAAAGTGATGTAACTGCTATCCATCTTGCACAGGGTTTGTACAATCTCTTCTTTATGACTGGATTCACACACTGACTAATAGACACTTTCCACTTCAGATTTTAATTAAAAGCAATAAAAGCAGTCAGCTGTAGGCCATGAATGTGTTGGCAACAAAAAAGTGCCATTATATAGTGGGAAGATCAAGCACTGTACAAATTTAGTGTGAAACCATGTTAAGTAGATCCATATGCCTGCATTTAATGTAATTCTGAGATCTACATGGTAGCAGTGGGAGTACTAAAGTAAAGCAAAATGTCAGTTAAAGCCAGGACACACAGTTTAAGTATAATCATGTTAATTCGGTGATATATGAAACATATTTCTTTTCAGATGTTTGCAAAGAAATCACAGCAAGTGAAAAAATATTTTTTTTCTCTGAGTGTGGCTGCAAATATCCAGGTTGTTCCATAAAATAAAATATTCAATTTATCCTAGTGAATATGAAATGTATTCAGTATAGCATAAATTGGAGTTGTAGAAGTAATTTAGAACAAAAAGCATATTTTGTCACATATTGTCATTAAATGGTACTTCTTTTACTTATTTATTGTTCAAATAATTTACTACAAAATTTAATATATCCATTACGGTGTAGAGCTTGTGTGCTTTCCTAATAAACATTTCATATTTGCAATTCAGTCTGTTTAGACTGGAAGAATAAATCATCATGTATGATTTAGCTGCCTGTTAAGATCAAGATAAAAATCAGTATCAACTTCCTAGTACAAAAATATTTAAATAATTCAAATTTAATTTAACATTAGTTATTCTAATCATCAAAAATATACTTCTATTTTTTATTAAATACCCACACATAATCACAAGCACAATCAAAATAGTTTTATTTAATGAGTCTTACAAATACTTGAGAAAATCTTTAACTTGATCCTCCGTTCTCTCCTGTATGTAAAAAGAGAACATTCTGCTGTTACAGTTCATACAAAAAACTCTTAGGAAATACTTTTACTTGACCTATCAGTTTCATTATTTGTATAATTAAATTTGTTATTCATCAAGTTATGGGTAATGCTCTTATGCAAAATAGACTTCAGGATATCATGATGGAGTAAAACGTCAAGTGCCACATACTCACAGAACCGAAAATTATCTCCTATATTTATCTGGAAATATTTACTGAAAACTATTTACTGAAAATTGCTGTAGTTACAGAACATGCAAAACTCACATAGAAGTACAAGTCCAAATTAATGAACATGAGCTTTAACTGATGTCTGGCTTACCAGCTCAACTTTTATTGACTGGTAGCAAAAGCATCTAGTTATTAAAACAAGGACTCAGGAAGTTCGGCCATATGATGCGGTTCTATAGCAGCTTCTCTACAGTGAGTCTCACTAGGAACTCAGACACAAATGATTTCTGAAGTCTGTTCTGATTACTTCATACCTCTGTTCAAAAACACAGTCATCAGGGAGGTTGTGTATATTGTACATAAAAGCAGATTCAGTAAAGCGTTCTATGTCTTCATCCTTTCATTTTTCTCCCCAGTAGGAATCAAGAATCCAAGGCAAATATCTCTGATCTTTTGTGTTTGATTTCTACATGGCAGAAAGCTCTTTAACATGCCTGAAATTGAAATGCAGAGTAGAAACAAGTTTGGCTTTGACAAATAAGGGAAGATATGATCGACATACAGGCTTATCCTCTAAATTTCTGACCCAGCTTTAACCACCAGTAAATACTGAAAGCCTTTCTGGGGATATACAATAAAGACTCCACTCACAGTACAAACAGCTTTGGAAATAAGTACGGGTGCCCTTAAGCAATTTGAAAGCTCTCAGCATCATTCTGTGCTGTGCAACTTACACTGAAGAGTCATTTTATACTGGATTGCCTTTCTACTACATAAAATTATGCCCAAGATGGAAGTGATGCAAAAACCTATTGACATTTTTGCTGTAAGAATCCCTTACTTAAGCTGCTGAAGTATCGCTAGGAGGCTGCACATGATCTACTGGAAATGTATAGCTTTTAATTCTTCATCTATTACAGATAAAACATTACGCAAAGATAAAAGCAGAAAAACTAGTTTATGAATTAAGAAACACTACAGCAGTAATCTAACAACCAGATATTCCATTGTTTCCAGCCAGCATTTTCCTATTATTCTTCTCACTAATTATTTAGTTAATGTGCCACTTGTAATGTCAGAAAATGCCATCTTAATAAAATGAAGTTTTCCAAAGGAATATAAATTTCAGCTTCTGCAGGAAATTATTTTGGGGCCCAAGCCACAGTTTTGGATCAGTGCTATGCATGAAAAGAATGATACTTTCCATGAGGTCTAATATCTGGACATCTGGAGATATAGGGTGTAGGTTGGAGATATAGGATATAGTTTGAGGATTGACTACAATCTCACCCATGGTAGGTGACCATTGTAAAAACTGGTCCTATTATCTGAGCTAAGAATCAGCTAAAGTATTTCTTCACTGGTCATTTTCAAACAATGTACTTTACCATCTTTTCCTAGTTCAGCAGAGCTGTGTTAGACTTAACTTTTCACACCTGAGCAGCCACCAGACTTACCCCCATCTGCAAAAATACAAAATCTTTCTCTGCTTTAGGAAGCTCTTAGTATAAACATAAACAAAATGAGCAGTCACAACCTACTTATAAAAGAGGAAGTTTATTTTAAATATCTTTAAAAATATATTATCATTCAAAATAGAAAGTTTTTTAAAAGTTTCTCAATACAAAAATGTATTTGAAATTATGACAATGTACAGAGCTAGACATATCAGACTGGATTCTGTGAAATTCTTGGCCAAGAATGGAAAGGAATTAAACATGACTTAGTTGAATGTACATTCCTGGAAATCATTCCTAAGTGTGTAAGTGCTGTATGGTGGAAAGCAGAAAATATTTCCTACTGTCATTTTCCAAAACGTTTAATAGACAAATAGTTAACTTGAGGCTTCTTCCACAAAAGAAAGAAAATGGGATGCTTCTGTTAGAGCTTTACATTAGTAAATTAAAACCTCCAACAGAATCTGCAGGAATTTGTCCACTTCTAGTACTTAAAAATATTCCAGATGGGACTAGGCATGCCAACTGGTCAGGAGGAAGGTGCAGCAAAAGTCCATTTCCCTGAAAGTTTGGACTCAATGACAGCTGGTCAAGGACATTCAACAAGTGAATAGCAAAAAAGGTTTTCCAAAATTCTGCAGGAAATATGAGCTGGTATAGGATGATGCAAGGTCATAGCAGGGAATAAAATATTCTCAGACCAAGTGAGTACAGAAAATAATTCCTTCTTCATTCATAGGTACCAAAAATATTTCTGTTTACTGACTTGTTCTATGAAATTCATATGAACATCTCTATCCAGTCTTAGATAAACATTTAAAAGATTTATTTTGATATTACAGTTGAATATTAGAACATTGTCCTGATTTTAGTGGTGATTCTGCTCCTGAATCACACAGAAAAGGCAAATTCTTACCTATTTGTTCATCATTAATATTTTCAAACAATAAAATAATTCTGTGCTTTTTTATTATTATTTTTATTATTATTATTAGCATTGATTCTCTCCATCTGTATATGGAAAGATGGAATTTGCAATTATTACAAGTTACGCATATTTCTTAAAGTTGTTCAATCTCTCATGCATAAAAGACACACTATGCAGGAATCCTCTTCCCCACATAAAATACAAGTCTTCTCCTTTTTTCCAAGATCACTAATTCTTAGAACCATTATTTGCTATACAGAGGTGACTCCATTAGCTTTGGTGGTGCTACATTGATGGACATCAAAGATTCCGTGAGTTTTGTGCGTTATTACAATATTTGCCCAACAGCTGAACAGGCTTTCCCCCATGATTTATACACTTATTTCCAAATGTCAGTAAAACAACTGGACAATGTTAAACCTTGTACCAGTCTTTAGAGATTCCTTTGCAATAATTCCCCACTAACAACTGGTTTTTAGTGAATTCAGCTTCTTAAGAAGTATGAAACTTGCGTAAGTTTTTCCATTGTTTAGGAATTTATCAATCCAATGTGGATATTATTTTCCTATGTATTATTACCTTAGCAGTATTCTGGTATTCCACAGGATTCTCAGTAGTCCACACATCTTCCCATTCATTCCTCAACCCACCCCCAAAAATAGCAAACTTACTGCCAGCACTGATGTCCAAAACTGATTTTGTGTCATGTTTATGAGAATGATTATATGAAGTGGCTCATTAAAAAAAAAAATGCAATAGATGTTACCTATCATCCTTATTAACTAAAGATTAAGTCAGGTTTTTAAGGTTAGTGAAGTGATTGAGATTTGCTACCATAAAATTTTGGCAAGCCCAACACAAATACAAATATATGAAAAAGTAATTAAAAATCAAAAATAAGTTTATTTATTTGTACAAAATATTAAAAGCTGATAAATTGTCCTTTTTTTCTGCACAGTACTGTCAAGAGTATTTTGTTTGTATGTTGATAGGTATACATGGTTTCTGAGATTTCTTAGTCTATCAGACAGACATTTTATCTTCCTATCTTTAGTATCATTATTACTAAAAAGTAATCTTTGAATTATAAAGCCTTACATTTATTTTGCTAGCTATTAAATATTTCTGTTATTGTTGTTCACTATTCTGGTTATTTTAATTTCTACTGCACATAATAACAGAATGGTTGATACTGGAAGAGACCTCTGGAGACCATCTAGTACAGCTCCATCTGCACAAACTAGAACAGGTTGCTTAGGGCCATATCCAAACAGTTCTTTTATCTCCAAGGACAAAGACTGCACAACCTCTCTGGCTAGCCTGTTCCTGTGGTTAACCACCTTCACACTGAAAAGGTTTTTTTCTTATGTTTCAATGGAATTTCCTCAATTTCATACTGTGCCCATTGCCCTTGGGCAGCGCTTAACAACCTTCACAGTAAAATAGAGCTTTCTTGTTTTCAGATGGAACCTTCTGTGTTTCAGTGTTTGCCCACTGTCTCTTTTGCTTTCCTCAGGCACCACTGAGAAGAATCTGGCTCGGTCTTCTTTACTTCCATATCAAGTATTTATACACATTGATAAGGACCCTTGAGCCTCTTCTTCTCCAAGATGAACAGTATCAGCTCTCTCAACCACCTCTTACAGGTGCTTCAGTCCCTTCATCATCTTCATGGCCCTTAACACAGCTTGCTTCAGTAAGTCCATATCTCTCTTGCACTGGGGAGCCCAGAGCTGGACCCAGCACTGCAGTAGTGTCTCGCCAGGGCTGAGTAGGGGGAGAAGGATCACCTCCCCTCACTCTCCGGCAATGGTCTGCAACCCCAGACTTCTTTGCAGCGAGGGCACAGTGTTGGCTCACATTCAACTTCTTGTCTCCCAGGACCTCCTGTTCCTTCTCTACTGAGCTGCTTTCCAGCTTGTTGGCCCCCACCCATACTGGTGCATGGGGTTCTTCTCCATAGGTTCAGGGGTCTGGCACTTACCCTTGTTAAAATTCATGGGGTTCTTCATTTCTCCAGCGTGAATAAAATGAAAGTTGCAATAGTACATAGGCAAAATAGGACTATTTAGTAAATATTTGTATTATATGTAAGGCAAAGAGGAAAAATGCATTTTTGACATTTAATTGCTGACTTTATTTTTTGCACTATGCAACAACATAGTAAAAAAATTGTCTTTAACGTGAAATTGTATCATATTTCTTATTCTTTTCCTGAGCTGCATTAACTCTGCTTTTCACTTAGTTTTTTGGTAACTATCTTGGCTGTATAAAATTTGCACATACATTAACATCACCTATATATATTACAGGTTGAAAGAGTCCTCCATTTATATTTACTTACTTGCCATGAACATGCCAACTGCTGTTTTAATTTTGAATCCCATGATTAATTCATCTTTATTCAAGTACAAAATAGACTTTTCAGATCATATAAGGTGCTATTTTGCATTTAAAGAGTCGGGGGGTGTGGGGTGGGGTGTGTTTGGTTTTTTTTCTTTTTCTTCTTTCTTATCACAAGTTCATCAGGTATTTTTGGTTGCTGCTTGAGACCTTCGGTACATGTGTCCCAGATCAGAGAAGAATGAAGTCTTTGAAATTCTGTAGTGTGGCGGGCACTACTTAACTGTTTCCATGAGGAGTACTTGCAATATACTGAAAGAAAAAGTACACATCAGTCTAAAATGAGAAGTTTTTAGCTACAGGGTACACTTCATGTCAGATGCCAGATGACAGTCACAATATGTGTTACTCAGAGTCACATCTAAAACACCTGCAGGCAGCAAGGGAGTACTCTAACCTGTGAGTTTCTCAAGCAGTGCTTGAATAGTCCCAAAATGACTGCCTGATATTTGACAAACTATTTCTGTCATACATGTAAAAGAAATTATGGAAACATAGGCCACAGGTGTATTATCTATCTATCTGTCTATCTATCCATCTGTCTACATTTTCAGCATAGGCTGGTGGAATACTGGGATAGGTTGTCCAGAGAGACTGTGGCGTCCACCCTTGGAGATACTCAGAATATGACTGGACAAGCGCCTTAGCTATTTGGTGTAATTGCTTTGAGGAGCAGGTTGGATCCTACCATATTCTGTTTTTGGAGTCTATATACACCATGATTTGTTTGTTTGTTTGTTTGTTTGTTTTTTGTTGCTTGTAGTCTACTAGACAACCTACAGGAAGATCTTAAACTTGTCTTGCAAGCATGAGTTAGGCCAGTGAAGCCAGCATGTGCAAAAAGGTAACTAAATGAACCCATACCTTTATTTTTTCCATTAAGAACTAAATGCATTTAATAACAAATTTTTAAATCTCCTTCTCTTCATTTGAGGCTATATGAGGGCCTAATAGAATCCTGATCTTCTAGGCAAATCTAGAGCTGGAATTTATTTACTTGGAAAACAAGTTTATCTAGGGAGCTATCCATACTTGGGCCTATCCCTCACTGAAATCAATGTTAATGATTTTTACCTTTCAGTATGGATACTGGGGAGGACGGTATGCATTGCAGAGACCTGAACAGCAGAAATTAACTGATAAACTTCCTGATGGTAATGTATCTGGAGGAGTGTTGCAAATCTATACAAGAAAACATACCCTTCTGAGTAGTGAATGGATAAAACATGTTATTTGATTAGAAGTTATTAATTAATTTTAACAGTGAAGAGTTATACTTGGTTTTGGTAACATTTGTGAAAAAAGTATTTATGAAAAAATATTTATGAAAACTACTCTGCACTTGCCAATGCTCTGATGTTTTATGTTAGTCTTCCAATCAATAAGTAGCATCCAAGTCCCTTGATTTAGGTGACTCATGCAGTATATGCCAGTCACTCTCAAAGCACTTGTTACAGCACAACTTGAGAGGTTTTGAGATATTATAATGTGGCCACATAAGATATTTAATGGATAATTTCAAATCATATGCAAATTAATGTATCCATGCATAAAAATTATTCCTGTACACTCTCATCCTATTTGCTCTAGAATAGGGGAATCAAGCTATGGACTTAGGTCTCTCCATTTATGATAGGGATAATCTCCATAAGACTATATGCCTGAACAGTCAAAAGTAGATGAGAAAAAATCTTAATTTTCGAGCTTGAATACCAGTTTTATTTCTTCAAGATCTTATTAGAGTATGCCGAGCAAGAATCTAATCCATAAAAGTCTAGGTTATTCTGCAAATGCACTCTTGTCGCAAGATTTTTTGGAAGAAAAATCATATATTTTACGATTATTTGTTGTTATTATTATTTGTAAGGAGAAAAATACTTACATAATAGAATTACACCCACCTGCAAACTGGCTGTATACTAATGAGCAGAAGCATGCATAGGGATATAATGGTTTGTGATTCACTGACCACTACTGCTTGAAACAAGGGATTTGTATTCAATACATACATTTAATTCAAATAGACAAACCTCACAATTTGTTCCACCAAACCTTCACTGAAAACCTTCGGGGCAATGAGAACACATATCTTCATTTTTTTTCTGCTCTGTCAATACTTTAATGCTTATGTTTTTTAAGAGAAATCAGAGTTCCTCTAATTTGTAAATAAACCTTTAGTAACATATACACAGAATCTGTGTTTTAGACAGTAACTGTTTTGGGAGAGGTAAGTGAAGGAGTACAGCGTCCAGTGAAACAAAAATTCATGTAGAATAATAGGGATCATATCTGTAACATTTTTGTTTGCCTTTCAAAAATCTTTATGCATTCACCAATTACTTTCAAGAGGAGGCACCTTTGTGGTATGTAAAAGTAAGTGTGATAAAATGCAGTGAGGATTACTTTCATCTAGCTACAGCATGGCAGGCCCTTCAATATTTTTGTTACATTTTTTTCTCCATAGGTAAACCCATTTATTCTATGAATGGGTACTCATTCTGATCAAGTAAAAATTGTCACGAAGTTGAAGATAATCCAACATACATGTTTTCTTTATTTTTCTAAGTGGAGTCCATTGCAAAGAAATATGAAAATATTTAATAAACTGTAAACCTGCCTGACCTTAAATGTGTTTACTTCAACGGATGCAGTATCAGAAAGATTATGGGTCAAAAAATTATGATTGTCATGGTAACTACCAGCTGCTATTGTACCAGTTCCACTGGTGATACAGTTTCATTAAAGATATGCCAGAGTTGTAATGCAACAAAGGAGAGGAAAGTAATTCCTTGCTCACACTGTGCTGGATTGCTTATTACCCTTTCAAAACATGCTGTCTTACACTCTCACTATAGTATACATAACAAACTTTTTATAAAAATATGCATATACTTAGAACAAAAAAAAATGAAGGCCATTTGATTTCAGCAGCACAAGTTTTAATAAAGGCTTTTAACAGCCTAAGTATGGCAACAGTGTGCAATCTGGTTGATAAATATGCACCAAATGACAAATTAATAAGTGCTGGCTCTCCTTAACTACAGATACAAATGTTATTATAATGTTTTGGACATCAGTCAGTTTTCTCTGTCTGGGGAAAGGTTGATTCAAATGGCATATGGATCTGCTATAGTGGTATAAGATGCCCTCTATGTGAGCAGAAGGTGAGCTACATCGTGGAGTTAAAAAAAAAAAAAAATCATGGCAGTTAGAGTCAGAAAGAAATAGATTTTGTTAAGCTGCCAAATCCATTAAACTGTTTAAATATAGAGAAGACTGAGTTATTGAAATCCCAGTGGGACTTCTGTTTAGATGGTCTGGGAATTGTTTTTCCAAAGGATAGTGTGCACTTCCACATGTCAAGTTTCCTGATAACTTTCATTCTGCTTTTATAGATGAAATTGAGAATCCATAAGATTTTGTCTTGTGAAATATTCAGCTGATTCTGTAACGCTACAAAGTTAACAGTACATAAGATGACAGTGACAACAATGCATAGGCCTAGTAAATATGGTCTGCTATTTTATTAATTTTCTTAATTTGTGAAATTGAACAAGGAATGATAAAAAAATTAAGCAATGGATCTCTCAACACAGAACATACTAAGAGTTATTTTTTATAACTAAATGGACATTTTGTGTACATTTTAATCTGTTAAAAACATTTCTAGTGTAATGCCTCATATTTAAAGCTGTAAACTGGCAGTTTTGGCATATTTGGTTATTTTAGTTAAAATCAGGAAAAAAAACGATCTCTGAAAACTTAAAAAAGATGCTTTATAGGAGCTGTCAGCCAGTTACTGAAATTTTCCACTGTCTTCTGGTTCTGGCATTTTTTATATTAACTGACTTCCTTGTTCAATTTATGAACCACATTTCCTCTAATTCAAAACACCCTGCCCTGAATTATTACTGTACACAATGGGAGAGGTACTCTGGAAACTTCAGTGTAGAAGGGGTCTCTTCCTAACTCTTGGAGAATTGAGCAAATTTTAAACGTGTATGAAGGGTGAGTTTGCATTATTTCATGCAGTTGTACAGTGGAGGTAAAATTCCTGATTTTGAATCAAAATTGAACTTGTACTGTATTGTAAAAAACCCGAATAAAGCAAAACCAGGGAATGGTTCAACTGTAAAAATGTTACAGGAAAGTTTTGGAATCTAAACATTTATTGCTTACATAATACACTGATTTGAAACAGTAGATTAAGTTACTCACTGACTCCCATGAAGGAGAAAAAAAAAGCAAGCTTAAAAAACACACACGAGTGAAAAGAAATAGAGCAGTATTAAAATATGCAAGGTTTATTTAACCAGATAAACGGAATTTAGAAAGAAGTTTGATCCAAGAGACCAATATTAAATCTTAATAAATTTATGGTAAACATGTTTTGCCTGAAGCAGTTCCATTCCAGCTGAGAAGCAGGAGCCTGGAAAAGCTAAAGATTTATTAACATCTAATTATGTTGGTTTTTAAATTGCAGTGAACAATGCACAAGTCATTGTTGGCCAGCTAGGTAGAATATAATAAGACTCAGAATTGTTTTGAATGGTTCTCCTCAGGTCCTACTAAAGCCTCCATTTAAAAACCTCAAAATTAACAGATGGGGAAATTAATGTCATATTTGTAAAACTGGAAAAGTAAAAAGTGATGCTGCAAAAGAAACAGCTGTTAAGAACTTAACAGCATTTTTCAAGGAAAGTGATAAACAGAAAAAAAGAAGAAAAACAAAAACCCACAGGAAAAAGCCTTTTTTACCCAAAGCAATCAGTGTCCTCAATCTCTTCTTAACATAAAATATGCACTGCAGCTTAACTTCTATGATTCTATTTACAACTTTATCACTCCATAACACACCAAAGACAAATGCACAAAAATCATACACATCCAGCAAAACCAAGAAACTGACATTTGCAATATTCTCCATTGACTTCACCATATAGTAAATGCATGGACTGTCTCGAATTTAAAAAAAAAATAATATTAGGACTTAAAAATATAGAAGAAGATAGAAGTTTAAAAACCTATAAAAATTCTATAGATAGAGGATTAAAAATATAGAAGGCAACACCAATGCACTTTCTACTTCTTTCAATGCAGCAATTCTATAATGCTTTCTTCTGAATCTTACAGACTTTCAGAACATGTTTCCTCTGGAATAAAATAGCAAGTAAAACATGAATCCACACATTACAGTTATCCACTTTCCTATCAGCACCATGTCTAATTAAGCTTTTGTAGCTGCTGGAAAACATGTCTATGCCTCTTCCTTTTAATAGTCAAAAGATTATTAAAATACAATGACTATATAAAAAAATAATTCAGAAACAAACTAAAAATCCTGAGGAAATCTGGTACATAAAGAAAAAACCTCACCAAATTACTAGCTCATTTTGCTTAACATTGCATAGGAAGTGAAACACATCTTTCAGTTCACTTTTGAATTTCCTGATTCTCCTGCTTCTCTACTCATGGATGCCCCCTGCAGGGGGGACGGGTTTGCATGATAAGGTTTTGGCAGTGGGCAGGTTACAGGAGCAGCTTCTGTGAGAAGCTGCTAGAAGCCTCCCCTGTGTCCCATAGACCAAATGCCATCAGGCTCCAAGATGGTCCCACCACTGGCCAAGGCCGAGCCCATCAGCAACGGTGGCAGCACCTCTGGGATAACACATTTAAGGGGGGGTGGAGGGGTAAGGGGGAAGAATGGTGCAATTGCAGCCAGAGAGCAGTGTAAGAATATGTGAAAGGAACAGCCCTGCAGACACCAAGGTCAGTGGGGAAGAGGGGGAAGGAGATGCTCCAGGTGCCAGAGCAGAGATTCCCCGGCAGCCCATGGTGCAGACCATGGTGAGGCCGGCTGTGTCCTGCAGCCATGGAGGGTCATGGGGGAGCAGAGACCCACCTGCAGCTACGTGAGGACCCCACACCAGAGCAGGGGGATGCCTGAAGGAGGCTGTGACCTTGTGGAAATCTAGTGCTGGAACAGGACCCCGGCAGGACCTATAGAGCCATGGAGAGAGCTGCCCAGGGTGGAGTAGGTTTGCTGGCAGGACTTGTGACCCTGTGGCAGGGACCTATGCTGGATCAGGCTGCTGCTGAAGGACTGAACCCTATAGAAAGGACCCATGCTGGAACATTCAGTGAAGAACTGCAGCCTGTGAGAAGGACTCACATCAGAGAAGTTCATGGAGGACTGTCTCCCATAGGAAGGATCCCACACTGGAGCAGGGGCAGAGTGTCAGAAGTCCTCCCTCTGAGGAGGAAGGAGTGGCAGAGATAACATGTGATGAACTGACCACAACCCCATTCTCTATTCCCCTGCACTGCTGTAGGGGAGGAGGTAGAGGAAAGTGGGAGTGAAGTTGAGCCTGGGAAGAAGGGAGGGGTGAGGAGAAGGTGTTTTAAGATTTGGTTTTAGTTCTTTTTTACCATGATTTGATTGGTGGCAAATTAAACTAACTTTTCCTCCCAGTCGAGTCTGCTTTGCTCATGACAGTAATTGCTGAATGATCTCTCCCTGTCCTTATCTCGAGCCTTTCATAGTATTTTCTCTTCCTTATCCAGCTGAGGACCGGAATGATAGAGTGGATGTGGTGAACCCCTGACCTCCAGTCAGGGTCAACCCACGACAGCATTACACCACTTAGAAACCTGCTCTAAGTAGAGCAAGCTTTAAGGATTGACTCAGGCAGCAGTGGAAGAACGCTCTGAAAGAGAACTGAAAACCTTTATTTGCATACAATTATTTCTATTTCTCTGTTTTCACTGCTGAACAGCAGATGCCTTCCCACACACCAGCTGGGGAATGCCACCTTCCCACAGGCTCTATTACAAGCCTTAAATATTAAAAAAAAAAAAAAAAAAGATGGCTTTGACCAGCCTTATCCATCAAAACAAGGTTAACGAATAAGTTGAATGTTGGGCTTTTTTTGTCAGCTACATTCCAGCCAAGAGCTGATTTTGATTGAAACTTGAGAATAGGAAAAGGATGTTTTGATTCTTAGTTCGTCACCTTTGTCCACTCTTGACACAAGCTAAAGCCCTCAAAATCACCAGAAAGGTATCTTAGCCAGTATAGCTGATCCCGTCCCTGGTAGACCTCTTATCTGTCCCTTCAGCCTGTTTTTTCAAAGCAATACATTCATGCAAAAAGTTTTTCTAAGACTTTCCAAAAGATCTTTCCTCCAAAAAGATCAGTCACAATAAGCTGTTTGTTGAAACTGGAATCTGAAAAGGTCTCTGACAGGATAAATAAGGTACTCCTGCTGCATATTTTCTTACAAAAACTGTCCTCTAGCAGGTAATCTTACAAGTTGTGCAACCTTGGTTTACTCCGTATACAAGTTTTTCTTCACATCTAAACTTTTTACATGTCACCAGTAGGCACAAAAATATGAGAACAGCCAAACTGCTTTGGTACAAAATTCCACCTAGACCACAATTCTGCCTCTATTGGTACATCTGTACCGCTAAAGATGGACTGCTATTTTTAGATAAACAGAGGATGGACAGGAGGAACACTCAAACTATGGATGGCCTGTGGCTGTTTCACTAGCTCACAACCTTGGTTTCTTTTTGGACTGTTCCACCTCACTTGCCGCAAGACAAATACACTGCCTGAATACGGAGAAGTCTACACCACTGGGACAGGATCAGATCCTATACCTCTAATTTAGCACTCTACACCTATACTGTGAAGAGGAATTAGCAGATGCTTAAGAAAATAATATAAAACCGGAGAGAACTGTGTTGATATTTTTCAAATTTCTGAATTTATCTATTAAATCTCCCCTGGTATGGAAGCCATTACATATTTTTGATCACTGAGGGTGCAATTCTCCATACATTTTCTAGTTCCAAAGTAATATATTAGAGATGAAGGAACCGAACTGTATGCAGTATTCAGGATACAGATTATTGTGAATTTATTAATTGGCATAATGAATTTTTGAATTTTTTTTTTTGTTGTTGTTTTCTAGTGCTCCTCTGGTAAATTCTAATATGCTATTTTGCTCATATTCACAGTGTTGCTAGAATTTCTCTTCCGAGCAGCAATAAGTAATTTTGAAATCATCATTCTATGTAAAAGAAAATGTGTTCCCTTATGTAGAGTTTAGATTTTATCAGCCTTAAATGTCATCTGGAATTTTTACCTGGTCACTTTGTACTGTGACTAGTCAAATTCAACTTCTATGACTAGTCTTGTTTTATTGAACCATCTTTTTAATTTGTAACAGTGCCAAACATTGTCATTTCGCTATTCACATCACTTACCTGAACATCCAAATGAGAAAGCTCTGGGACTTAATTTTATTCATTATGAAAACACTTGTTTTAAAATGAAGTGTTTTATAGTAATTACAGCAGCTCATAATGTCATACAGCACTTGTCAAACTGACATACCTGCTTTGAGGTCTGAGGTATAATTAGTGAGAAAGCACAGCAAATTTGGGATTTACTTGAGAGAGATTTACCAAATACTTAGTTTTAAACCTAGGCTTAAGCATGCTGCTCAGTAGGGGTGTTAGCTGAGATGTAAAATTAAAAAATAAAATTGAGTAAAGCTTCCATAAAACCATAAATTCACACTTTTCAGGCACTGATTTGTTTGTATATTGTATTGTGATGGAATACTGAAATATTCTAATTAAAAACAGTTCTTGAAAGCAGCTCTACAATTTCCCTTATTTTTAAATACCTTCCACTTTTTGCCTGTTCCTGCTGGATGTTATTAACTCTGTAGACCAAAAGAAAGGCTTCAGAAGCCAACAATATGAGATATCACAGTGGAAATGAGAGAAATAGTACAAGGTACAGGGTGGTCAGGAATATTTGTTCCATTTCATATGCTAAAGTCATCTTCTACATTAATTGTAGAGAGTCACTTTTGTGATTTAAAGTATCTGATAACGAAGGAAGCAGATTCTTGTTAGGGATTTTAAAAGCCCTCTATTTCCAAGATTGTCACTGTCAGTTAATAATTCGATTCTCATTGAACAGCACTGACACTGTAAATCATGCGTTCACAAAAAGCCCTCCTGAACTACAAAAAACTAAAAGTAAAATACAATGTGAAAGTATGCCTAGAGAACTGTTTTCCCACTTCACAAGCAGGGATAGGCAAATGCAGCAAACACTGATGGAACTAACTGTAGGTTAAAATTAGAAAAGGTACAAATAAACAATTTTTTTCAAAATTGTCACTGGCTCATGCATAATTCAAAATGAGAACAAAGGCTAAATTATAAATCACCAGATTAATTAATTATAATAATTCAGTATTCTCTGCTTATAAGCATAAAAGTACTTCACAGTATATACAGACACAACAAACCCTTTATTCTCTAAGACTTCTACAGTCATGACTGCACTAAACCTTATGACCCCTGAAAAGTTTAAACTGCAAATTAGATAACTGTATAGATTTTGCTTTTTGAATTGTCTGACCCTGCTGTAAAGAAGTAAACATTTGTCATTTATTTTGAGAAGATATGGAAATGGGGGACCAGCATTAAACTGTTCATAATTTGAATTATATTTTTCAATGCAATGTGTAAAACATGAAATGGAATTGAATGTGTGATACAGCTGGATTAAAGACATATAGGCATACACTATATGGAATTATCAGTCTTAGAAAGTCTGTCTGGTGAATTAAAATGGTATATTAGCAAGGCAATAAAGCAAGATAGTAAGAGAGGTATTGTTTAATGTGTGTATTTCCTGCTGCCACATATTGCTGACAAAGTTATTTGAGTTTTTATTAATAGAAGACAAGGAAAGATTTTTACAGAATACTGTGGGCTTGAACTTCCAGCGCCTCAGACTAAACATACTTGGGCATATCCTGCCAGTGAATTTACTGCCAGGGTGTTTCACTGAAAATAAAGAAATAGTGTATTTAAATGAACAATCATTCTTAGAGAAAGAACAGAAGAAAGTATTTGTCAATATGGCATTCAGCAATTTCCATACTTCAGGAACAGGTCTTCACCAATTTATTTTTCTATGTTACATAGAATCCAAGAATAAATCTATGAGCACTCCACTTGGAAAATATTAGAAATGACTGTCATCTCCAAAACTGTGGAGAGTACTAAGGGATCCATTGAAAATTTAAGTCAAACATTTAAGGTTCTTTGATGCTGCTTTTATTTAATTATCTTTATTGCTCCTCAGCAGAGTATACTAACATATATCTGCAAGCATTTTTTACACTTGTTAAAAAAAAAAAATATTGTGAATAATAAGTTACCTGGTTTTAAGTTTAATGAACACCTAAACCCTTCTTCTGTCATCTGTCTTCATGAGAAGTTGAGCCTGGTGTGAGATGCAGAATAACAGAATATCAGGTGTTAGAAGACTTAACTGTAAGATTAACAACAGCTCTCCCTTCTCCACAGACATGTATTACATCATCTTACACTAAGGTAGTTTTACAGTGGATAGCTTTTTCTGAATTTCTGTCTCTTTAAAACTTTGATCAATGTAAATAGGCTGCTACTCAGGAGACTTTACCATTTCCATATTGGACAGGATCATGTGAAATTAAGTTTTGTTAATCAAGATTTTCATTAAGAGTTTCCCCTCATAAATTTTATCTTCATTAATAGAATAAGCAGAGAAATTTGTTCTGATCTTTACAGTACTAACCTAACACTTCCTGGAAGCAAATTTTACATATTTTGACACCTTCTGCTTTATCAGGGTGTTAGTTTTGTTTGGTTTATGAAGATCTATAAACATGGTTAAACTGCAACTCCAAGCATATTGCTTAGAAACTCTTAAGTCAGTGCTAACCACGCCTGGCTTCAATTTCAGCTAAGCTGTATTAGTAGAAAAGAAGGAAAAGAAAGGGTTGATCTAACAGTAAATTCTGCAGACCATGTCTGGTGACCAAAAAAGCAGCAGCAAAATAAAAAAAAAGTGAATGAGTGACTTAACTTACCATGTGCAACTCTGTCCACAGCTCTCATTATGGTATTTGTACTCACTCCCAAGAAAAACAATTGTGGTTTCAGATACAGAGAGGCAATCTTATAGCACAGGCACTGCATAACTTTCTGGACAGGACTGTCAAGTAATGATTTACACTTCACTCTGAAACTTCAAATCCTCCATTATCACATCTCTCAGAACAGAGGAGTTCTATGGATTTTAGGAAAGCTTGCTAAAACAGTTATTTCAGATACTTTTCTTTAAAATATAGATGCACTGATTTTTTTTTTGGGGGGGGGGGTTGTTGTTGGTTTGTTTTGGTTTTTTTTCATATATATATATATTGCTGAATCTCCCAAGCCTCCTTTTACAAAAGTAAAACACAGCTGCAGGGAGTGGACCAAAAGGAACCTTGTGAAACTCAAGAAAGACCTGCACCGTGGAAGGAAAAAGCCCTTTCAGCAACACAGGCTGAGGATAGTCTGGCTGGGGTGAAGCTGTGTGGAAAAGGAGTGGGAGGCTTTGGTTGACAGCAAAGTGAACATGAGACAGAAGCATGCCCTAGCAGCAAAGAAGGCCAACAACACCTGGAATTGTATTAGCAGGATATCAAAGGACTGATTATATCCTGCTATTCTGGTTTTGTTAAAATCACGTCTTAACATGTTGGAGCCCTCTTATACAGAACAGACAATAATAAACTGCAGCAAGTTCAGCTGATGCCACAAAGACAGTCAGGACCAGAGCGATTGCACCATGAGAAGAGAAGGGGGGGAGAGGGATTTGTCCAACCTGGGGCAGAAATGGCTTCAGGGACACGTAAGAGGCCCTGAACAAGTAGAACCAAGCAGTGCTTGTCATAATTGAGCACGAACTGGGGCAAGGGGGACTACACAAGAGACAATGGAGAGGATCTGGAGCAAGAGAAACAACATGAGAAAAAGTTTTGGCACCATGAGGAAAGCCAGGCAGCGGAACATATTTCTTCATAGAGGTCGGGCAGTCTACATCTCCAGTTTCTTAGATGTCTCAAAAATTCCCTGAGCAACCATTTGGTCTCAGAGCTGATCCTGGTTTTGTGCACAAGGTTGGACTAAAGACCTCCTAAGGTCTCTTCCAACTTGAATGATCCTGTAATCCTATGCTGTGCTGATTTCAGGCAGGAATGAGCTCTTTTTCTTCACAGTGCTGTCAGCTGGCCCAGAGCGGCCAAAGGGAGTGTTTCATTCCATGGTATGTCAGGCTCAGGGCACATGCGCTGTTCAGAGGTAGGGGGTGGCTGGGGGAGGATGGTTAAGACTTTGGTTGGCTTGATTGCTGGGTTGTTAGCTCTTTCATTAGCTCTTGGCAGGGTTGTTAGCAGTGGGGTGGGTTCATTCCTTAGTGGGTTGGGGGTGGTCTGGCTTTTTCTTGGTGATGTTATCGCACGGGTGCTTGGGCTCTGGGGGCTCTGGGGCTTTCACTCTTGCTTCTCAGGACCTGTCTGTGTATCAGTCTGTGGTGTTAATCAGTTGTATCATATGTTCTATTTTCTATTATTTTAATTAATTATTACTAGCAGTATTGTTATATTAGTATCACTATGATTTTCATTTATGTTACTTAACAGTTCTTATCTCAAATTTACAAGTTTCCCTTGTCTTTTCCTCTGACTCTCCTCCTGCACTGGGGGAGGGGGAAGAGAACTGAGTGAGTGACTGTGTGGTACTCAGTTCCCAGATAAAGTTAAACCAGGACATATGTTAATGTCAAATATCAAATATCAAACTTCAGCACCTAAAGCCATGAAGGTTCCATATAATATATGTTCCTGCTTACCAGTGATTATTTTTTGTAAACATAGGAGATATTTGAAATATTTAGTGTAGGTTCACCTATATACTCAATGTAAAGATAGTTGTATATGTGAAATACAACTGTGTGTTTTTGTATAATTTGTTCAATATTCTATTTATGTATTTTAGATTTCTTCCTAGTTTCAATTAATCAGAAGTGTAACAAGTGAAAAATCACAGAAAAGACAGCCAGTTATTAGGATTTGAAATAAAAGCACAATCTCTGCTTTTGTTACATAAAATTTAGTTTCATTCCTCAAATATTTACAATTCAACCACATTGTACTTTAATTTGTAATTCTAAAAAATATTACTTTGAATCAGAAATACATGAGTTCAAGTACATAAAGCAGTCTAATCAAATATAATTCAATACACAAAGCAAGACAAAAATGTCCAAAAATAACATAGTCCAACAGAGATATGGACTTGATGTCATTGGTAACAGAGCAAATAGTAAAATTATATGCACATTGTATCAAAATGTTAGCTTTCTTATTTGTTTCCATTTTCAGAGCATCCAAATTGTGTAATCACAGCTCTGACCCTAATTATTCTCTATCAACCTTAAACTCCCACCAAACCAAACAAAACCACCAACAAAAATTTCCACCCATTTCTTCCTACTTTTCTCTCCCCTCAAATCTTCAGATTTCTGAAGTGATGGAAAAAGTAGAGAAGGAACATAAAGCAGACCATAAGTGGTCAGTGTTTGTTGTAGCCTTTATGGACATATTCTTAATCACATGATGGCTCTGCTTTCAAAGCTGTGAGGAAATACACATATCTTTCATTTATTATTCTATATATTTTAGCTTTTAAATATAGCTGCATGCTATAATAAAATACGAGGTTGAAGTGTTAATTGAAAATTAACTCCAAGCAAGAAGTTGACTTATTAGTCAACCAATATCACACTTCATGTTACCATTTCTCATGCACTGTGTATGTTTGACAGTTCTTCAGAGGCCCATTTTGCTTCACTTCAATAAGAATTACTTCCACATTTTCTGAGGATCAACTCATTTAGCTTATACTTAATCTTGGTTTCTGTTCACCTTAAACTTTGAGTGATATTTGCCTTCCAAATGCACTAGCATCCATCAGTAACAAATTAATACTAAAGCAATATGTATATGAAGAGGAAATTATCTCTCCCAAGGAGAACAATACACCCCAAAGCAGTAAGTGCTCTGTGTTCAGTGTTTTAGCAAATTTAACAAGAAACCTTACTACAACCAGAGCAAAGATGGTACTGCTCAGTTTGAGGAAGAGCAATAAAATCCAGAACATGGTGTTACCAATAAATAACTAAGGCAAAGTCAATTCCTTCCCAAAACGTAGAGAATTTAAGGAACCACTTGGACTTAGTGATGCATTAGAAGTTGTAAATTCTAATGTGAACTGCTGTTATGACTCAGGCATTAATTGTACTATAATTGCATTCTGCATGTTACATTAATTTCTTCATTGGAATGTTCTCAGTGTCAGGATGACATTGCAGAGGTAGGAATTTTAAGCTCTGTAGGATTCTAGGATGGTGTTGAAATATTCAGTGACTACAGAAGAGAAAATATAGTGATATACATCACATTGAATGATTCAACAATGAAAAACATAGGAGCTCAAATTGACAGCCCAAGTAAGAGGAAGAAACGATCTCTTTCCTTTTTTTAATAAGTACCCTTTCAAATATTCTGTAGAAACCAACCAATTCAAGGTCAGTTATGAGCTGCCCCTGAATGGGGAGTGACTATGTGTGCTTTTGTGGTGGACCATTCTTGAAGGCTAAGAAAGAATAATATAGACTTAAAAGCTACAAAACTGTGGAATGAAGTTCTTATATAAAAATCTTCCAGGAAAAACAAAAGCAAGATGATCATTTAAGTGAAATCATCATGAAAATGAAAATGTCTGGGTAGCATGTGCAGAAAAACCCATCTTATCCTTATTTACTTTAAAAAATCTGGATTTGATAAATTTCACATTCAAGTAATGCAACATTCTCATTTTGCAGTAGGAAATATTAAAAAATGACCTGTGTAGATGAATCCCTGTCAACTATTAAGCTCTTTCTTTAAATAAAAACATCCTGTCTTGACTTACAATGATGATGGTAATAATGAGGATGGATCTTAAGTATACTGTTTGTCTTCTTTAAATATTCTTTCAATAAGTTTCCAGCCCTTTATAGTAGGAAAGACCCACAAAATAATACTGAGGTTCTCTTCTTGTGCTGTTAGCTAGACAATTTGTTGTTCTTCTCAGCACTGGAACAGTTACTGAATAGGAGATTCTGTCACAGTTGATATACATTCCATCATTCCAACAATTAAATTACCATTAAGCACTGTGTTGCAAAGCTTTTTGATATGACATTCTTTCATTACCATCAGTAGGCTCGCTGTATTTCCTAAAATATAACATTTTTTCAAACCCAAAAATGAAATTATTATATGGCTAAAATTATTTAATATGGATTTTATTAAGAACTGGAAAAATAGTTTACAGAATTCCCTGTCTTGTGATGTTATGATGAGATATTACTGGAAGAATTTAAAGGCTTTCTTATGAAATTCTTTTACTATTAAAAAAAAAAACCCACACACAAATAAACAAACAAACAAAAACTTAAGTAAAAATCCATCTAATTTAATTCATATGAGCCTAACAGGTAATTCAAATGCACGGTATAACCTGTTGTCTATTAAGAAAGAAAATGATCCCAAAAAATTTTGAACAAGTAATTTTGTTCTAAAAAAAGTTTATATCTTAGATGATATATAGCAAATAATTTTTCACTACCAGGTGGTTTGGGGGGGAGGGGGGGGTATGTTTGTTTTCTTTTTTCTGAATTTATGATTTGGAAAGATGTTTCTACAATGAGAAATCTTTGGAACTGAAGGATTCAGATAAATTCAAATGCTTTAAACAATTCAGCATTTTAATTAATAGATCTAGATAAATATTTGAGTATATCCAAATGCTTCTCTGTTAGAGTTCTAGATGTATTACAAATGGAATGCAACATATTCTTTTCCATGATGATCATCCAGAATATCCCCAAATGATAAAAAAAAAAAAAAGGTGGAGAGAGAGAAAGAGTAAGAGATATTACAGTGAGATATGCTTTATTTGACATATTCTCCCAATGGAACAATTAATTTGGGGAATTTAATGGAGTTTTTCACTAACTGATAGAGCTGTGCAATGTTTCTCCATTCTTCTATTAAAATATTCTAATTAAACCAGTCATCCTCATCCCATCTGTTATATACTGCTCTCATGTGGGGTGGCTGCTGGATTCTCTCCAGGGCAGCCACTGTATTTAGCTCCCTTCATGGCTGGTTGGATGTCAGACACAGCAGAAACTTTTCTCAGTTAGCAATTACTGTTAAAATATATTTTGCTGTTACGTCACACATGAAAGAAACCCCAGGACAATATGCCCATCATTAAAAGCTGTAGCTTGAGAAGATGAACTGAATCATCTCTCTGCTATTTTCTGTGATTCTGGATTGCTTCTGAATTCTTTTGAGATGGGGAAGGGGACATACATGTCAAAGAAAAAAAAAAGTGTCTAATTAGGTACTGGAGTATATTTGGAGCACTATTCTCCTCCATGTCAAAGAAGCAGCTCCTGTGTAATTATTGCTATGGACACTGTCAAAGGAACATTAACTGAGTAGATGAAAGATTATTTATGGCAATATAAGGGCAAGTGAAACCAAACACACTTGCAAATCCACCCAAGTGTATTGGAGAGCTGGCTGTCATCAGCCCAGTTGCTTCCGACACTTTGGACAAAATTCTGGTTCCACTGAAGTGACTGAATTTTACACTGACTTCAGCACAGCTGAGATTTCTGTCTCTGAAGACAAACTATATGCATCTGTCAACTAACTTAAACTGTATGTGCTTCATTCACTCCCTTGAATAAACCAGCTTCACATTTTTCAAGGTCAAATTTGTTTAAATTAGTTCAGATCTGATTAGTCCCTCTCAGGAAGGAGGTACCACCACTTTAGCTAACCATATAACTGTGGTGAGAGACAGATGTTCAAGTGGAAAGATTTATCATGTTTATACATTGAGTCAGTGGTTTATATTTTATGTCTGTAAAATTTGGCGTAAATGTGTAGAGTCATCTTTATAAATCAATCAACCATGAGCTGATTAACTTAAACTTTTACGTTTCTCAGGCTTTCATAATTTTTCTTTAAAACTCCCACACAACTTTCTGTATCTATTTGCATGAATACAATACAAATATTTGCCAGAGGGTGAAATGTAACAAGTACGAACTGCTGTGCGCAGCTTCTGTAAGTAGTCCCTCCATTACAGGAGTCATGGGACAAGAAAAGCATTTTGCAGGTTTGCACAGATAAAGTATAACCCTACAGTGTCTGGTAAAGTCTAATGGATACCACAAGATTTGCAAACAGACTTCAAGAGCCAAAGTAGAGCTTATGGACAGTATTTGTGAAAAGTAATGACAAAGGAAGTGTTCAGCATACCCAAGTACTGGCAGATGATTACTGAGAAGTGGTTCCTATTGACATAATACAATTTTTTTTCCTTTTTAATGTGATCTATGAAGTACCTGGAGAACTTTGTAACAGAAGCAGGATTTTCCACTAAAAACTGGGGCAGACTTACATGTGCAGACTGTCCACACAGGTATATATACATTGTAAATGGGTGAGAGATTTGATTCTCTGAAACAGCTTTATGTACTTCTCACTACTAAAGAACCGAAGAGGAATATCCTTTCATTGAAAGCATGTAAATTAATGAGTCATTCCTCCCTTCACCTTTCAACAACTCATCCAATCAGGGTGTAGAATAGCTAAAAGATCAGAAAGGTAATAAATTAAAGCATTACAAAAGTGAAAGTATGCAATTGAGATAGTTTGTCAATCTTTTATGAAAAAAACCCACAAGTTTATATTTATAATACAAATAGAAAGCAAGGAAAATACATATATGTAAGTCTGCTATTAACAGTTCATCTGACCAGAAGATATTACATGCAAATATGCATATATATTCACACACTAAATTGCATATCAAATATTTGTAGCTGTACACATGAAGCCTTATATAGAAAAACATCCTAGAAGTATTATGAAGTGTAACATTAAGAATGTCTACACCTACTACTTTCTTAACTCAAACCTATTTTTTATAATGGTGTGTAACTGTTAAAATCAGATTTATTTATACAAAATCTTTAATCTTTCTTGATTAAGAAATATGTCCCAAAATATAATTTCATTACAATTGTTCTCCTCCTGTTAAGCTCATTTAAAATCAAACCTTTAAAATGTTAGTTATAACAGAAGATATTGAAAACCATCTCAAAATGAATCTTTACAGAAAGTAGTATAAAGTAAGCTTTTCACAATTTGTTTTTCATTGTGGATTATTCTGGGTTATGGAATTTGAATGCTGGCTTCATTCTTTTGTCTTTATGAACTGCTATCTTTCTTTTCCTTTTCTCAATTATCACTATTATTATCACTGCATAATTACAATTAATGTTTAAGTTTTTTAACTTTTATTTGTGTTGGTTCTTTGGTTTTGCTTGGTTTTATAGCTTCAGTGGCTTCTGTCAGAGATCAAAAGTCTTTGCCTTTCCTCAGCCAGATGGTATAGTTTCCATGCTCAGTGGGAGGGCCACCTTTCAAATGCCAGCTGGATAAAAAAACAGAATAAAAACTAAATAGAAGGAAACCACATCTTTGATATGAAGCCTTCAGAAATATCAAGGTAACCACAAAAAGCATGAGGTGAAGTAGCAGTACAGACAAGTGAATCAAATGTAGTAGGAGTGTTGATATTAAATATAATTTTGCAAAGTCACAAGATACATGTTGCTCTACTGCATGCCATCAGCCCTCCTAACACACTGCAAAGACTATTTCCCCAAGAGAGCACTGAACAATAAAGCAACATAAAGGCTTGATGAAAAAATTATTCCATTACTTGTGTCTTTTTGTAGTATAAACATTGGTGATTTAAAATATCTATTAAACCATTGACTCATTTTACTGCTAATGAAGAACTGATCAATAAAGTAGATATCCCTACCATGTACATTTGATTTGGATGTGTTCATGAATTATCAGTGAGGTTTTATTCCTTGGGGAAACAGAGCTCATCCTGAGGTTTGTTAGGTAAAACAAACCTCTTTGTCCTGAGGTTTGTTTTACCTAATATTTAGCTTTATGTGGTTGATTTTCTTGTTCTGATTCAACAGTTTTTACTTCTGTCTACATTCATAATTTAATTTTCTTTTTTCTTTTGGTGTCAAGACCATTCCAAACATTTATTTTTTCATGCTGCTATTTAGTTATGAAATATTTCTCTTCCTCTTTTGCAAAATAACTTTTTTTTGACTTCCACAAAATCTAGATCAAATCCGAAATTCTCCTGTTCAGACCCTGGTACTGATTTTTATACTGCTTTGTGTACACTCATGTATTGTTGCAAGAAAGCAAACAAATGTCTGTAAAACACAACAAAGTCAGAACGGTAGGGTTTTATGACATCGCACAGAGGCAGATCATGGTAACCCATATTTTTTTTCTTTTTTTTTCTTCTTTTTTTTCTTTTTTTTTTTTAACATGCATATAAAATATTGTTACTGTTGGTTTTTTTTGGTTTTGGGGGGGGTTTTTTTTTTTTTTTTGGTTGTTGGGGGTTTTTTTTAAGTCCTATAAAAATATGAGTGCAGTATATTCAAGAAGGCATTTTATATTTTTCCAGCTACAGGATCTGTATGACTTTAAAAGGCAAAATATTTTCCAAAAAAGAACCAGTTCTCATGTCTAGCCCTAGAGGACTGGAGATAATGAACTTTAAAGTTGTAACATTTTTATACATTGGAAAGGTATCTATACTTTTTAACAGATTTTTATAGTTCTTTTTGAGTTCATAAAGCTCAGTGCATGTAAAAAGCATTTAGCATACTACACAAATATAATGAAGTAATTACAAATAAAAGCCCTGAGTAATATAAAGTATTCCCAATAATTTTTTTAGTACAGTATGTTGGTTTGGTTTGGTTTATGTATGGAAGATAAATGTTCACCCTCCAACACCAGATAAAATATGTGCCTCGAAAAGGGACTTTTTCCCTTTTCTGACATAGCATCCCCAAAATGACTTTGTCAGGAAGCATTTCTGAATCCAAGCTGAGCAGGCAAAGGAAGAGAATGAGAAGCAGCCCTCCAAGCCAAGCCAAGTATTTTTTTTCTGGTAAAGAGAGCAGGGACAGTGATGAATACCAAAGACAATCCATGGTTTTGTAACAGGTAGTCTGAGCAGCCCAGAACAACATGTTTCTAGACTAGCTCTCATGAAGAGAGAACTCATTTACAAAGACACTGCTTCCTCATGGAGGCTTTCTGTGGCTTTTACTGTCCTTCACTCAGTAGCAACTGAATGCAAGCTACCACTCACTCAAGAGGTAACTAAAATTTAGAGGTTCTAAACTTAAGTAGTCTCTATTGTGCACTTGTATACCACATCACACTCTTGTATTCCACACATATTAATAATCTTAGAAAGGAATGCATTTTCTTTCCAAATCAATTTAAGTATAAAACAATTAAAAACCACAATAAAATTACTTACAAGAAATACAAACGATTTTAATGACTAATAAACAAAATGTTGCTGCTGCTTTTTTCCCCTTTGCAATCAAATTACAGATCCGTTTTTCATATGCATAAGAATGTTTGCCAGGTGTTAAGACCTACTGGGACATACATTTTTTTCTCAACAGCTAAGACCTTTGTGGTGATTTAATTTGCACTTGTAGCACTTGTAAAAACCTTTTTTGAATGTGAAATAACACATTTTTGCTTGTCTGTTCTCCTCTTGTTCATATAAGATGCATCTAATCCTGGCTTTCGTTGAGTAACAGCTCTGAGCTAAACACCTAAGGGACAGGCAGCAAGTTAATGTAATACATGATATGACACATGGGATCTGGGTAACACATGTGAACAGTGGAACAGTTCAAAAGCATGGTAGCATCTCGCAGTGAGTTCATTGTCTAGTACAAAGTAGTCAGGCAAGTATAGAGGAAGATAGTTTTTAGAGAAAGGGAAAGTGAGTAGATTTATTTATTTTTGAAAGAACAAGTAAGGCAGTCTGAACAGATGAGCCAATTAGATAGAGATGAAAATGCCCTTTCACATAAATTTCAGGGGAATAAGAATTCTTGTTTCAAAGACAGAAACCAGCCTATAGCTTCATAGTAGTCTTCCATACTAGTCATCCTAAAGAAATCTATTATTTTAAACTAAATGAATTTTTAAAATATACCAACCTATGACTATAGTTAATGCATAGTACAAATATATACATGAAGTAATAGTAGCCTTCTATGCTCAAATAATAGCTGCTGCGGATTTCTCAACTAAGCGAACTGTCCCTTGTGCCCCAAATGTACATTGTTTTAGGGTGGTTTTTTTTATATCCAAACATACTGAAAAAAGAGTTGCAATGCAGCCCTTTAACGACTGTGAGCATAAAGTGGAAGAAAAATGTGCAAGAAGTAGAGACAGAGACTTTACAGGAGACAAAATGGTGAATATAAGTATAGCAACTTTTGCTTATGTTTGAAGCAACTGTATTATGAAAGTAAAGTTTTCTTAGCTCTCTGTGCTAGTTTTACTCAGGAAAGAGTTAACTCACTTTACTGTGGCTGCTATGAAGGTGTGTTCCTGGATACTGAGAGAAACACTAATAAGCCCTTAGCTGGCACTGGGGAATGCCTGCACCAAATTCAAGGGTTTTCCCCACTTCTGATACTGCAGCTGTGTTCCCAGCTCACACTGTCTCACTACAGGGGACACACAGTTCAGGCAG
>NW_010257062.1:30785-31756 GCF_000690775.1 Eurypyga helias | reverse complement strand
ACTCCCCCCCGCCCCTGGGCAGCCCTAAAGGGACCTTCATATTCCCTGCCCGTGTGTCCCTCCTACACGTACGGCCCTTCTCCAACCATCCTTCCTTCCCAAACTCCTCTTGCTCCTCTCGCTCATCGTTAACGCCGCGACCTGCTTTTCTCCTCGTCGTGCGTGTGACAGAAGCCCCCTGGGCGCTCCCTAAACTCCATGCAGGACCCTAGCTAGTACCGACAGGCCACGCTTCCCCTTCCCAGAGCCTCCCCCCCTCCGGCAGTCTCCTGCAGAAGTAGTGTTTGCACTTCACGGTGTAAAAATGAAGGAGATTAAGTAATTCGCAATTTTGGGTGCTGAACGCTGCCCTATGCCCTGGTGGTTTCCTCATTGGTAGAAGAATGGTTTGAATGTAGCATTTGTATGTTTTTAATTGAAAAAGATACTAAAAACCACAAGCAGCCTGAGCTGGTATATTTCTTGGTGGCTGAAGCATGTGAAGGGTTTAACCCTGTTAACTCGGAGCTAGTTGAGTATTTTCTGTAGAGGAAGAGGGAGGAGGGAGATTTTTGCAAGGATTTAATATGCTTTAATATCTGTAATAAAGAGTTAGTTGTGTTGCAGTATTGTATTGGCTTGCTCGTGTCTTAATAATCTGCCATGCTTTCCAAAACACATTCTTGCCTGCAAAGTAAGTGCTGTTGCTAATTTTGTTTAAGGTCTGTGCATTGTAAAACACTATTGTACTGTGGTAAATAGCTTGAAACAAGGAGAAGATGTGAAATGTAGCTCCTTAGTCATCTGCTCACTTCATGGAGTGAAAGAGTTACTGCAGGACTGTATGACTTAATGTTTTTGCGCTACCTACACCAAAGCCTGAGGAACCTACAGAAGCCAAACGAGTGGATCTAAAAATGAATCACTTTCAATTATGTGCAATTTGGTGCCGCTCCTGAATGCAAGATTTGCTGCAGCAAAGCTCTTGAAGC
>NW_010257062.1:22087-30754 GCF_000690775.1 Eurypyga helias | reverse complement strand
CGGTTCAGTCAATGAAATATCCTCAATTTTTGCATATAAAATAGGATAGAAAAATGACTGCTCAGAACTGAATGGCAATTAATTGAAACTGCCTTTGTTTCAAATGAGTTTAATGCTTTAACCTCCACTCATTTTATACCAAGTCATGTAAAGAATATATTTTGTTTCAAACACTTTAAAAGGATGTATTCTTCTGTTTGACAGTTATTTGCATTTGACCTAGCACAGACTGAATGGAAAAGCTGCAGCATGCAGGGAAAGATGTGGTTTGGTCAGCTCATTTTAATATTTATGGCTTATGTGAACACACAGGGTTAAAGCCCTAATAGTGTAGTGAATATGTCAAAACAGTTGCCTGGTATATTTCCCACTCCTCTCTACAGCAAGTTGACACTTAACTGAAACGTTCTTTGTAAATATTTTTTTTTTTTTGTACAAGTGTGGTACAAGTCATCATAACTTTATTGGATTATTACCCATTCCTTTAAAAGTAGCACTCAAAATAGGGAATGACATGCAGTTATTTTATTAACTTGCTTTGTATAGGTCATGACAGATACAAAGATATTTAATCCTTTTCTGTTTTTCTTTCTTCTTTCATTCTTCTCACTGATCTTTAAGCTTATTTTAATTCTGGCTGTTAATGCATCAGCAACTGGACTAACATTGGCTTGTCTTTGGAGGGGGAGGTTAGAATGTGTTTTGGTATTGGTGTGGAGGACAGAGAGTGCTTGTTAGAGTGCTTGCCTATGAGATACACCTGCGAATGAGCTCATACTGCTGAAAACTACGGTTAGATTTAAAAATAAACGCCAAGAGTGTTTAACAGTGCTCTCGGCATCAGGAGATGTATATGAATGTGAAACTGCTTGTGAGTCTGCTGCAGTAGCGATGCATTCTGGATCAGTCATTACTTAACAGATGGACTTTAATATACAACAGTCAGTATTCCCACAGCAGAGAGGGGTTACGTTCTCTTTGCTAATATTTTTCTTCTTAGGGCAATGAATATCTCGAACTTAGGCTTGTAGGTTTGAAACATTTTACTTGCATGTGAAACAATCATAGTGAATATGGCAGATACCAAGTAAAGCTAATGGCATATCCCTAAACTGCTAAACATTGCTGATTCTATATTATGGATTTTAATAGCAACTTTACATAAAATATACTTTTGTATTTTAGAAAGATCCTTTGGGGTGGGGGTGGAGAGAACTTGATTTTTTTTTTCTTTTTTCCCCCTCCCCTTCAGCCTTTTACCTTTACTGTTTCTGAATGACTTTTGGTGCAAGTGTGCTAATGAGGGAACAGTCCTTAAAGAGTTGATCTCAGTTTGGTATATCAGTTGATATGTTAATTCTCTGAGAGAAATAAAACCTATACTTTACCATATAAAGTATACTTTAACCATAAAGTTAAAGTATACTTTAACCATACTTTACCAATAGCTATAAGCCATTTGGTAATAGCTTTTTGTTATCAGAGTTCTGCATAGCTGAGACTTTTATCAGACAGAATCAGAAGTTAAAGATTGTTTTCTTATCTGAGATTACTGCTCTCTTCTGTGTAAATCTTGAACAAGTCCATTCATCCAGCATCTGTGTGGAAGCAATAGCTAATGACTGAGACAAAACTTTGGTTTGGCTTGCCCTGGTCGTGAAGATGTTAACTTTTCTTTCATATTATGGTTTCTCTTGGACAGTTTTGACCTTTAAGTGTTTCGTGGCTTGTTTTTTTTTTTTTGTGGTCCCACACTGTGGTCTGTTACTGCATTTCGGACTTAGTTCATGTGGTACCTTCTGATGCTGATGGACACAGTGATTTGTTGTATCTGTGAGGTGATTAAGTGCTTTTTATGCAGTGCTGAAAATCTTTTTCCATGTCTAACATGTTGTTGGATTTTCAGCTTTGCCAAATTTTAACAGTTGACTGTCAGCTCAGACAGTGTTTTGTTCTTGGGCATGCCTATGCTGTTTATGGGATTAGTTGTTTCTCTTGATGCTTTTTCTTAGTGACGCTTCTTTTCCTCCAAGCTTAGTGTTCAAAGTTTTGTTATACTGGTGAATTTATTTAATGGAGTATCACTTGGTACTGAGTTTCTGGTATTGATGTGTTATTTTTCATTGTTTAACATTACAGTGAAAGACATAATGGAGAGAGGATTCAGCCTTTATGTGCCAATGGCTATGAACTACTTAGAGTTATCCTTAAAAAAAACCCTGCTAGTGTTAATACTATGAAGGTCAGAAGATGTTAAGAATCTATGAACTGAAGGTTCTTCTAGAATACAGTATTCTATAAAAAACATTCTTTTTACAGTTCTGGAAGTAGAAAAGACTGTACCTCATGCATTCTTCTGCGACGGTGCTTATTTTGATTTCGGTCCATGGGTTTAGTATGAATTCCCAGGTTCAGCCTGCTTTCTGAGATGTGTGTTCACTGACCCCTGTGTGCTGCAACCACCAAACTGGAAAAGGCTTTCCTTGCAAACAATGTAACACACTAATTGCTCTTAGTGATTTCTCTTTGGGCATATTTTGACACAAGTTCTGTGCTTCTGTTGATGAGGAGGCCTTCCCGCTTTGAACAGCTCTATTAGTTTTCTTAGGGTACTGTCAAGGATGTTGTTATTGCCGTGATAGATGTGCTTGTTGTTATTCTCCATAGGTCCTTTGCTTCTTGATACTCTTTTGTACTTATGTGTTAGACTGATGCTTAAAATAAAGTACTGCACCATGTACTCCAGTAAATGTGCTATTAAGGTGGAAGGGGCTCAGTCAGTCCACCTGTATTCTTCTACTTCAAGTGTCTTTTTGTTTCACTTGTTTCATAGTGCAAAATTTCCACACATGGCTTTAATTAGTTTTTCTCTAATATATTCAAATGGCCTTTCCTTTCATGGTTTTTACTGTCTTCCTTCCTTAATTCTTTGCTTTTTCAGTATTTTAATGGTCTTGGGAATTTGGTATATTTTGAACTGTGTCTTGTCTAGACAGCGTTCATCAAACATGACTTCATGAATTGCACTATTCCTTAGATTTTTAGAAAGCTTTCTTTGTTTCAGTTTGAATTTCCTAGAATTTTTGATTTTGAGTTTTGTAGTGCTGATTCTATGGCAGTGGGAAATAAGAAAGGGGAACAGGAAGCCAACTGATACTGAAAAATTGTGACTGGTGCTGACACACGCTGTTCGTTTTGCCTATGCATCTTGAACAGATGATGTGATGCAGATTTGAACAGATTTCAGGCTGATACAGCTGTAGCTGACCAGGGTTCTCATTGTGCAATCCGTAAAGCTTTTATATATGTTTTATCAGGCTAGAGAGTGCTTATAAGAAGTAGGTCAAACACCAGGCATAGTTCAAAAAGTCTCTTGCTGTTCTTGTTGACTACAGCCCACGCTTCTGCCTAGCTCTTCTCATTTTCTTGGCTGTTCCATCCTACTTCAGTGTTAGTCACCCATCACAAGAGGTAAGCCATTTTTTAGTGCTCTGTCACATTGTGTACTTGCAGGAGTTTGCCGCTTGAGAGCAAATGGGTTGGATTACGTGAGGGATCCTTCTTGCCCTACAGGCTTTCTGTAGTAGTGGTCATAAGGAAAAATGTAAAGGGAGACGTATGTAAGGAAGAATTTTTCCTTTGGTGGTACTTTTCTTCAGACATTGATTGAGGGTCATCTTAAGCTAAAGTTGGCTTTTGATATTTGAGTTCTTTGAATCCATTTACAGTTTTGGTTTCTGCAGTGTACTGTGGCACAGTTCTACTCTTGTGTGGGGTGGAAGGATCACTTTGGTTGGGTGGCTGCTCTCGCACTCCAAGGAAAACGTGGGCCTTGGGAGCTGTAGCCTTCCTCATATGACTTCTGCTTTTCTTGTGGAACTAGCTTTGCAGGCTACAGAATCTTATTCCATTTTCTTGGCAGAAGCCTTCCCATTTTTATAGTATAATTATCTACTGATAGATGGTATTGTTTAAAAAAAAATCAAAGTTTGGGGGAATTTTAAGTTAGAAGTTAGTTGCCTTTTTTTTTTTTCTTTTTGTGGGAGTGATTTGTTTTCCATAATACTTAACTGGAGGTCGCAGTCCTTGTCCAAGTTACCATCTGTCCTACTGGTCCCTTTTTACCCTGTTCCTCCTGTCTCCATACTAAGCTATGTCTGGACATTACTGTAGAGCCAACCAGAGCCATGAGAGAAGAGCAGTATCCAGTGCAAGAGTCTGTAGTAGCTTTGCATGGGCAGCTACCTAAGAGTACTGTAGCTGATGTCATTGTCTTAATACTTTCATAGAAAACTTAGCTTTGTCTACAGAAAACCTTTGAATGACTGAATTTTCACTTAATTTCTTTTAGTATAACTGATTGCTTTTGGCTTTTTTATCTAATCTTTGACAGTAGGTGTTTATGGCTGGGAAGTTTTTTCAATCCTTGTATCAGTCGTGAACCACTATTGATATCTCAGCACGTAGCTTGGAATCTGCTATGGGTCTGGTATGATGGATTGCTACATTTCTATAGGCGATAACTTCTTAAAATTTGTCGTGGTGAGCATATCACTGAGTATTCCTTACCGCTTGACTTTGGAACAGCTCTTTTCTTCTTAGCTTTACATCTTACCTGTCTTTACAGGATTCAGTTCATGGATTGTAAGGGAGGTGAATACCTAAAGGCTTTCTTATTTTTGTCACACTGAAGTAATAAAGTTCTGAGGCCTTTCTTTGGCCTTTCTCCCTACTCCCACCTGAGACCCTACCAATGTTTTATCCCTTTGCATCAAGCAAAGGGTTAGCACCTTTCTCTGTCAAGATGCTATTTTTACAAAATTGTGACCTGATTCCCCATTTAAACCATGTGTTTTACAAGACTAAGCATTTAGCTTTGTGCTAAGTTATGTACTAATCTTTCTCTCCCCTCTGTATTTTCCCTCACTGTCCCACCTGCCCTTTGGCTTTCAGATGAGTACTTAAGGGTGTAGAAGTCAAGGTGCATGGCTCATTACATTCACGAGGTTGATGTCTAGGAGGCTGTGATGCATTTTTTTTCTTTCATGTTAATGCTTTTCAATGTCTCCACTCATACTTTTCAAATATATGAATCACTGTCTATATTACATCCTTAAAAAAATCCAAAAGCAACCACAAAAAACAACGCCCAAATATTGCATAACTATCTTTGAATTCCTTCTGAAGCATTCATTCCCCTTTCACACCATACTGAATTTAGTCAAAGTGGAATGAAATCTTTGATTGAGTTAGTACCAAATCTGAGATTTTTATTTCCTGATAAATACTGTGCACAGTGTTAACACATTTTAATAACTTAAGTTATCCAAGTCTCTTTAAATCAGTCTCTTAATCTTACCTGTTCATTACTTGGTACTGCACCTTTTGGTTTTATGTCTTAGCCTATCTCAATAAGTTCATTTGAAATGGCAGATTTATGTTGCTTTTCCATTACTACAGCATTTTGAAGTGCTTTGCACAGAACAGTATCATTGCAGCTACCTCATTAGTTGCTATCTTGTATGTGCCTGGTGGCCAAAGGGTCAGTGTACTAGTGTGGGTTTGTGTTGATGAAGTGCCATTCACTGCCATGGAATTTGATCCTTAATTACCATTCATATTTTTGGAAATACCCCATTGTGGGGTTTTATTAATTCTTGCATAGACAGAACCCTTCAGCTTTCTTTAAGTCTGAACCAAATTTAGAATTTTCTTTTATAATCAGAGGCAGCAGGTCTTTTGAAACATCAGTTTTGAATTTTATGATTTGCCTCCCACGAATGTCTTGCGAAGGTTTGGGTTGGATGTACTGTGAATGATACACTATTCAGTATATGATATTCAGCACAAAGATAAAGAACAATTAGAAAAAGGGATTATTTGTGGAGGGTCTGATATTGTTTCCTTAATAATAGAAATACCCATTTCAACTATGGGATTATAATGGATTTCAGCTATTTGAACTACAGTTTTTTAACTTCCAATTTAGGAAGATTGTTAATGTCATTCATCTCTAAGAGAACGATTATCTGTTATTTCCACTAGAGAAGCACTTCAACTTCTGATCAACCTACTGACTCTCTACTAAAATTTGCATTCTGGTAGATTTCATGGTTTAAGGTTTTAAATCATGAAATCTACCAGAAATCTACTGAAACTACTTTTGAAGTACATAGAAAATAATAATCTTCAGTGAATAAGTAAGTCTAAGTAGTTTTGGTGTTACTGAGATTTATACCAGTGATGTAGATATTAATGTGACCCTATAATGTGACTACCCTGCTTTAATTTAAAATTGGGTTGCATCAGTGAAATTATTCTAAAATAACAATTCACTGAAAGCTTGCATAAATATGAATACTGTTTATGCTATTCAACAGCTTAGAAATGCTTGACTTCTATATTTGGAAAATGATGTTTCTTTCACTGCCCTTTTGTTTACAATTGGAAGCCTTTCTTAACTATGCAAAATAGGTATTAGGTTTTGGAATTAGCTGAAATTGAGATGGGGCAAGATTTGAATTACAATTTCACTTGTAAGTGAATGTCATGCATTTTGGTACCTGATGGCTTTTGTAGTACTGGGACAGTGTAGACAAAGGATGAAAATAATAATTCTTGGAGCAGAGCCTTCTAAACTATCTCCAGTACCAGCAATATGGTCATGTATCAGTTTTATGGGATCTCACTTTTTCTCCTTTTAAGTCTTCATATTTTGTGACAAATGCTCAATTACATAAGATTTCCTATATTTTAATGACTTTTGATTGCCTGCTTTAGCAGCTTTTTTTTCATTTTTTGCTCTTTTTTTTTTTTGTAAAAAGAAAATGTTTTGAATATTTATAAACACAAGTATGAATTTGGAAACAACATGTCCTTAGATTCACAAAGGAGCCTGTACAAACCTTTTGAAACAAAGACTCTTTCCTACTACAGAATTATAGAAAGCAATAAGATATGCTTTTATTAAATATAGAATAGGAACCATGAAATACATGTTCAAGGTACTACTGAACTGACAGAAGCCAAGCCCTGTCTTGGATTGCTGATGCCTGACCAAAGTTTGCTGTTACTCTTCAGTGATGCTTTATGTAGCTCAATGCATCCAAAAAATATTTCTTGATTTACTTGTGCGCTAAAAATCTTCCTATGTCAGTTTTAGTGTTAAGAACCTTCAATTAACCTAAAAAAGAAAAACAAAACCAACCTTGAAATCAGGGAGCAGTCTGGCTTAAGGTTAAATTTATGTTTTATAGCTACCATAATGGGGAAACTACCTGCCATTTCAAATAGGACATAACCATCAGAATGTAGCTATGGAGTTTTTTTGGCTCCAACTGCGTAGCACTCCCATAATGTGAACAAATGTGAACTAGTATGGTTGAGGATGTTATTCAGGAAGAATGAGCTTGGGGATTCGGCATCTTTTCAGGACAGCATTAGCTGCAGCTGTTTAACTACAGGAATTGGACTGTTATGGGGCAAGAGCTGTTGCCTGAAATGAGAAGAAAAAGCCACTTTTGTTGGAAGAAAGAAGCTTCTTTCTTTTTTATGTTAGTAAATGAAATTTACCAAGGGACCTCTGAAAGCCCCATTTTGGCTATGTTAAGCTGTGGAAAGACAAGGAGGTAAAGGATACTAAATGGTGCGTTATACTTCTATAGCTGGTGACTTTTGCTGTTTTCTTTTGCGTCTGAGAGCTCCAACAAAACCTATCATTGAAACTTTGTGTTTACATGTCCAATAGGATTGTTTGCCTCCACATGTTCCTCCATGACCAAGAAGTTTGCTGACATAAAATTGTCAAAAAAATAATAAAGCCACTCCCTCTTATCCTTCTGTTACTTCAATGAAATACATTATCTGTTTTAGTACATGGCAAGGTGTGTGGTATCTGTGAGTCCTATTTGCGACTGATGGCTACTTGGCTGTTGGAACAGCTGAAACCTACAGAAACACTTGTGTAAGACTGCATTTGACTGAAGAAGGTCTTCCAAGCAAGATGCTCAGGGGGTGGGAGCTACTTCATTCTTCTAATTCTTTTTCCCTGAAGAGATTTGTGGAGCTCCTGCCCCATGTTTTAGTCTGTGGGGTTTCAAAAATCTTCTTTGCAATAGTTTCTTCAGCTATGGCATGTATACCTCCAAATGACCAGCAGAAGTCTTCTGGTTCTTGGTTTGTTTTATGCAGCTTTTAAGTGATTTGAAAGGTTTTCTTATCCAGTCTGTTCCTCATAGAAATGCTGCAGACTCCATTGCATCTTTTGATGTCTTAGAGAGCATTATGTGACTGCAGGAATAGGCTTATAAGAAGAGACATTTAGAGTTGCATCTACTATCCAAAGTTGAAGTGAATTGAGTCCATCTGAAAAGAAACTTCAGTGTTCTGTCCTGGGCTCATTTGCAACACGTTTTTTTTTTTCCCCTGGCATCAAGGTAAGGTGGTTGATCACATCTCTCCATTCTTCTCTTTAGCATTAACACTACAACATACTCCTGAAGCTTCATTGTTGGATGACTTTCATAAACTAGCAGAAATACATTGTAGAACAGTTGAGGATCATAGAATCATAGAATGGTTTGGGTTGGAAGGGACCTTAAAGATCATCTCGTTCCAATCCCCCTTCCCATAGGCGGGGACCCCTTCCACTAGACCAGGTTGCTCAAA
>NW_010257062.1:0-21674 GCF_000690775.1 Eurypyga helias | reverse complement strand
CTGTAGATGGCATCCCTTCCCTCCAGTGTGTTGACCGCGCCACACAGCTTGGTGTTGTCAGCAAACTTGCTGTGGGTGCACTCAATGTCATCATCGATGTCACTAAGGAAGATGTTAAACAGTACTGGTCCCAACACTGACCCCTGAGGAATGCCACTCTTCACTGGCCTCCACCCAGACATTGAGCCGGTGACCACCCCTCTCTGAGTGCGACCATCCAGCCAGTTCTTTATCCATCGAGCGGTCATCAAGTAGATGCAACTCAGGATGAAAGAGACCTGTGGAGGTCTCCAGACAAAAATCTGCGCTCAGAGCTGGGTCAACCAGAGCAAGTTGTTCAGGGCCTTGTCTGGCTGGATTTTAGATATTTCTAATGATGAAGACTCCCATGTCAAGTTTTCAGTTAGGTGTAAGTGGAGTTTCCTAAGCATATTGCTACTCGTCCTGACACTGAGTGCCACTGAGAAGAGTATGGCCCTCTTGTCCCTATTCTGCACCCTACCCCTCTACAAATACACATTTAGAAGATCTCTTCAAACCTTCTCTTCTTAAGGTTAAACAGTCCCATCTTTCTTCAGCTTTTCTTTGCACGTCAGATGTTCCAATCCCTTAATCATGTGCACATTTAGATCTTTATTCTCCTCGTGCAGTGCTCCCTTTCCAAAAGTGGAAGGTGGAGTCTGGGAGGCCTTTTAATTATAGCAACCCTTTTCCTCATCTCACAGTAGGAGCTGCAGTATCTACCGCAAATAATCCAGTCAATATTGCTATGCCTAACCAGCTAAGGACAATTTGCACCACATGAAGCCAAGAAAGAAAACAGACCTCCGTGAGCCACAGCAGCGAGTGTTTGCTTTTCATCTGTTGTGTCTGCTTGTTAATAGATAGCCTTGGATTGAACACACAAACCCGAGAGTGTCTGTCAGTTCTGCAAATCACAGTTACGGTTGTAGGTAAGCTGTATTTCTTGGATTTCGGAAATATGAAATGTAGCTACATTTGATATTCTGCTGAAAATGATGAAGTTTAATATTAATGGCTTAATACTGAGTTAATCAAACTTTGTGGCTCTTATACTACAGATACTACCAAATTCAATGTATTAGCATGAATGGAAACTAAAAGATCTGTTAGCATAGTCTTCAAAGTAACAGGTGCCTAATATCAGAAGGAAAAAAAAATATACTGATATTCAGTGTAGAGGCAAACCTGTTGAACATCTGCATTGAGTTTCTTGAAACAATAGATTCATGACTTCATAGCCTAATATTTATAGATTAAATGTTGGATAGCACTTTATGTGTGTATAACTATGTAACTTACAAACTGTAATATATTAAACAGATGATTGTATAACAATTTTTATAGTTTATATTTCATGCAAAGAAAATAGTTCTTTCGTTCCAAGTACCTTATAATGTGCAATAATACACACTGTTCCAGTCACAATGCATTTAGGCTTAGTCACTGAGAGGGGTTTAGTCTTTGACAGTTGATACTGTACAATAATTGATATTTTAAAGGTAGTGCTCACTCAATAGAAGTTGATGCTGTCTTTAAAATGGACTGTTCATCAATGATAAATTTGATAAAGGTTTTTTCTCAAATCCAAAAGCAAGTTATTCTCAGTTCTCACGGTTGTGATGGTTTCCCTTATTACCAGTATAAGCAGTTTTTATAACAAGGAAAAATTAATTATAGTAAAATAGCTAAGATGTTTGGTTTTGGTTTTTTGTTTGTTTGTTTTCTAATAAAAAGTGATTAAATTCTGTTTAAGAACAAATTTGGATCTACTTGTTGCTTGTCCTTGTTCTGTTAAAAAATAGTTTTCAAGTCTGTAAGCCTTATTTCTCACTTGTAGTTTATTGTTTTTGCTTTTTCAGAAACCCAACAGCTCAAACAAATGCAAATATATGTAAAACATATTTGGTGTAACTGTTACCAACAATGGAAAGGAAGGAGGAGAAAAGGGGAAGGAGAAGGTTCAACTGAATGAGGTTAAACCATATAATTTGATACCTTTTAGACTGTCAAAGCTGATACTTTTCCAGTTGAGTCTGTTTTTAAAATTATCATTACAAAAAAAATTGTTCAGGTGAAGTTTAGCTATTAAGAAATTATGCTGCTGAAAGGAAGCTTTACATTTAAAAAAACCCTATAACTGGCAGTGGAAAATCCTGAGTACAGGAGGTTATCTTCTCAGTGATGCAGTGTCCGCCTGGATTTACAGAGACCTTGAAATGACTGCTTGTATGATGTTTTATTAATTTTTGAGGTGTCTGAGGAAATTACCACCATCTGTTAATACCGGAGTCTAAGCCCACATGTGGGCTTCAGAGTGCTGTAAGTGTTGAATTTTTAAAGAAATCCTTCTCTTAAAACTAAACTTAAAGCAGTTAAGAGGTTTCAGAGTACCAATAGAAAATACCATATTTTCTTTTTTATAGTCCAGATTTAAGCTCTTGGACCGGTTGTCATAGCTTCGGTTTGTGGTTCTAGCATTTCCTCTGAAGTTAGAATGGTTGCAAATACTTGTAATCGAGCTGTTCTCCTGCACTAGTTATGACATAACTGGCTTTTCAACTTACTTTAAGCCAGTCAAGCTCAGTTTTAGCCAAAACTTACTTCACGCTGAAAAGAGAGCAGCACATACAGTGTATTTTCCTCTGGCTGAGATCAATCCTAAATACGTCTTGTACCAAAACCTGCTATTATCCAGATGTGCAGAAAAAGTCTTAAGAAGCTTGAAGTGTTGATGCAGTCTAAATCCTTTCTGGAGGTCAGGAATCTTAGGAGGACCTTCTTTAAATTATTATTTCAAAATTCTTCTCTTATATGCTCCTTGTGGAGTTGCAGTAGATTTTAGGGCTTCCTCAGTAAGGAAGCTGGTTAAGCAACCTGAGCTAGACTGGTACCAGCCTGCTGACATAGGGATTCAGTTTTCTGAACTGTGCTCATGGTCATGTTTTGTCTTTCTAGATTACAGTATCTTAATGTTGTGTTTACCCCAGCCACTTATAGGTACTTACAGGCTTTTGCGGGTGTGTGATATTTCTCAGGATAAGGGTTGTTTTTACTTCAGCATTATATCTGAACAGGGTATTTATGGTTTTGCTGCATTAGTTTTTGAATCTTGAGTTCAAAAATTCCCTTATGTATGCATTTTGTAGGCTATGAGCTGTTGAGGAGACCACCTAGTTCAAGAGTATAATCAGGACATGGTACAAGCTGCAGCTGACTGTGCAGCCAATGTGAATTTTGATTTAAAATTCCTTTAAGACATTCTGAAGATTTCCTGTGAGATAGGGAGGAATTGTTTGTGGTCTAAAACCAAATCGACTTAAGAAAAAGTCCTTGGCATTTCTATTTATTTAGAAAATTGAAATCCAACTAAATAGTCTATACTTAGTGTAGCAAAATGAGATCTTTAAAACACTATAATGAAAGGCTACTGAGGCATTATTAAAAATTAATACAGCCAAGAGAGTTATTGAGAGAAGTAGCATTTAGCAGTAATTGTTAATACATTTTGGTACTTCTATACGGTAAGTAGCTTCCAGCTTCTTAATCTGTGTTCAGCTTCCCTAGTAATATTTTCAATTATTTCTTAAACTTTTATTTTCTTCTCATATCTTTGTAAGCTGAGTAACCATTCTAGGCCAATAGATTTTGTACTGGGACTGAAAGCAAAAACTTGCCTGAAATCTTTTATTGTTATAAGCATCAAAATAAACTGTAGAAGAAAAATACTTCAAGTGATCAGACTGATTTTTGGGGAGTAAAGTGTGACAGAAAAAACTGTATTATGATTTTGTGTGGCAAGGTTTTGGTACTGAGGGGAGTGGCTACAGGGTTGGCTTCTGTGAGAAGCTGCTAGAATATTCCCCCATGTCTGACAGAGGCAATGCCAGCCAGCTCCAAGATGGACCCACTACTGGCCAAGGCTAAGAAGGGGAAAAAGTTGCTACACAAGACCCAAGAGAGGAGTAAAAGTACATGAGCAAAAACGTCCTCAGACACCAAGGTCAGTGAAGATGGAGGGGAAGGAGGTGCTTCAGGTGCCGGAGCAGAGATTTCTTGGCAGCCCATGGAAACGACTCACGCTGGAGCTGTGAACTGCAGCTGTGAGAAGGACCCACGGTGGAGAAGTCTGTGGAGGACTGTCTGCTGTGGGAGGGTCTCCACGCTGGAGCAGGGAGAGAGAGCGAGGAGGAAGGAGTGGCATAGAGAAACCCTATTCCTCATCCCCCTGTACTGCTGGATGGGGAGGGGGATACAGAATTTGAGAGTGGAGTTGAGCCTGAGAAGTGAGGGATGAGGGAAAGGTGTTCTAAGATTTGAGTTTATTTTCTCATTAGCCTACTCCGATTTGATTGGTAATAAATTAATTTCCCTGAGTTGAGTCTGTTTTGCCCATGACAGTAATTAAGGAATGACCTCCCTGTCCTTATCTCATTCCATGAGCCTTCTGTTCTATTTTCTTTCCCCTGTCCAGCTGTGGAGGAGGAGTGATAGAGTAGCATGGTGGGCATGTGGCGTCCAGCCAAGGTCAACCCACCATGGAGAGGGAGAGGTTTTGTCTAAATGATGGAAACATTTTGAAATGCAATTCTTAAGGAGGCACAGCAAACCAGAGATTAAATATTTTCATTTATAGTTGCAAACATAATTACAGTTCTATGCAGAGATTGATCGATGTACACTACTATTCGCTCTGTTTCACCAAACAGCTGGTTTTTGGCTTTTGAAATCTGTGGACATACTTCATTGCATTGACGTTTGCAGTGGTGAGGTATAATTAAAAAAAAAAAAAAGGGATAGATATTTAGAGTGATGAACAAGGTTTAGTTATGCATGCTGTCTGTCTTAGGTACAGTGCTCTTTCTGGTACACCAATAGATTCTGACTGGTTAAAAATCTGGCCATGGCGCACAGCTCTTCAGCAGCTCCACTATGCCTCTGGAAAGTTGTTTGACAGAGAGGAATCAGCTTGTTCTCTCATGCAGATTGCTGATACCTCTCTTCAGGCATGTGAAGCTCTTTAGAAATCTCTTGGAGGACAGTGTTTCCAGTAAACAGTTTGTATCAAACTCTTGTGTCGCTAATGCCACATTCTACTTTAGTACTAAGTGGATGGAAGTGCTTTTACTTACATATCTGGAGATTATTTCCTACTAACTAGCACCCCTTGTGTGACACATCCACTGGAAATGCATGCCCAGCTTTCCCACAGAAAGCTCAGAACTTGATTTTTGTACAATTAGTATCTCAGCTACATTGTGATTTTAAGTCCCTGGCTGAACAGAAAGACTGTAATTGTTCTTCTGGAGAAAGAGTTCATAGTCCTTGAGATATTTTATCCTGTTTGGTTGGATCATCTTTTAAAAATTCGTGGCAAAAATGGAAGAAAATGGTATTCCTGATGAACATCAATAGATTATAAAAGTAAATATAAGCATTTAGGAGCACTTCTTTGGTATGAAAACATGTTAACGTCAGTATTGTTATCCAGCTTTGAATCACACGATTCTGAAGCCTTAAGATGGTTGGTTAAAATCAGCGTTATTAAAAAAAAAAAAAAAAAGCCTTGGATCAGTTACAGAATGTTAAATCATGACTCACAGAACAATTTAGAATGGAAAGGCTCTTATTAGTGGTAGTGAAAACTGGGAAAGCTTGTATTCAAATGCAGGCTTTGGGAGAGGCATGATGGAACACATGCAGATCCAAAAATCTGATACCTTCCAAATGCTGTGGGTTTTGTTTGGTGGTGTTTTGGTTTTATTTGTTTGTTTGGGTTTGTTTTGTTCACGTACAAGAAAAGACTTATTTCTGCTTTCTATTTAAAAAATGGTAAAGGTCACTTGTTTAAATAACCTAGCTTTAAAAAACCTGTATGGTCCTCTTGTCCTCTTGGTTGGTTGATTTGGTGACACATTACTTACAGGTGAATAAAATTTGCTCCTTGAAGGTGCCCTACAGAGCTGTTTACAGTAAAAAAAGTAATTTTAAAAGCTACATCTGTACTCTAAGTAAGCAGATAAAACTGCACAAAAACAGGACATACCTGTTTACTGAGGCACAATTAGTTGTTTTAGACATCTATTGGCCAATGATTTCTTTGTCACTGTTCAGTTGGTTGGACTTCACTTTCTTCAGAATGGAAATTTGAATAAATGTACTTAAAGATTCACTTTTTTAATACTTTACCATCTTCACTATTTAAATACGATTGCATTTTTAAAGTCTCCTTTTGATCTGCAGTAGTAAAGTTCACTGTAATCCATGTCATAAGTGGTGTCAAACAGTGGGTTATGGCTTTACTTGCAAATTAACTAAAAATTAAACTGTCATGGAGAACAAGTATTGAAGATGCATTTCAATTACTGTTTTTGTGGAGTACTGGGTAGATATTGTTAGCAAAGGAAATGGTAACCAAGCACCTGATGCAAGCTTTCAGTGTAGGTTTTTTTTCCTCTTTTGTAGGCCCATTTGTTTAGATTTAGGTATGTTCTCCCTTCACCTTTCATAGCTTTACTGTTGCAGCTTTTTTTTTTTTTTTTACTTTCTATTTAAAATCACTCTTCAAAGTGATAATCGTTACTTATTGAATGAAAGTAGGGCTACCATAGTCTTTTATCCGGAGTAGACAGATTATGTTTTCTTCTGCTTAAATTTTCATGAACATCAAAGCTTTTCCTATTCTTACAAGATTTGGGGCTAATTCTTTGGTTTGTTTGGTTTTTTTTTTTTTTTAATGGATTTCTAGTGAAAATATGCATCTATTTCTAGCACTGCATTCCTTTAAAAACTTACTTTTCAAATAATGTTCACAGTATTGGAAGTGTGAAGTATTTCTTCTGGCTGGAGTATTTTAGCAAAATACTTCTTTTTATAAAAATCCTTGATGTGCTTACATTAATTTTCTAAACTACTTTTTGAAAAGAACAATGGAAAATCAGTTTCAGAATTGTGGGGTGATTTTGTTTGGGGTTTTGTGGTTGGGGCTTGTTTGTTTGTTTAGGGTTTTTTTTTTTTTCATTTCTTTAAAATACACGTTCTAATGGAAGACATAATTACTAACTAAAAAAAAAAATCCTAAACATAATGAAACAATCTCACTTGACTGGAAGTCATGTCGTTCTTGTTAAAACTTCTTAGAATACCAATCTTTTTGGATAACTTTATTTTGGCAATGGAATCTGGAGGGGGAGTATCAGGAAGTCTCACCTCTGGTCTGTGAAAGTTTTCTTTCCAGATTGATTTGTAATAGACAGATCTATGAAGGGCTAGAATTAGATCACTAATGTCATTGCATGAGAATGCAGGATTTTAGACAGCATCAGTAAAAGTAAAAAGTTAATTCATTTGTGTCCTGTCATAGTACATTGTATTTCTACCTTTATTCATAGGTTTTTTTTTTTTTTGACTACTGAACATCCAAGAAAGTGTTTAACTGGATACCTGTATGCTGCTGAAGAGAAAAACAGGAGTTTTAGAAGCGTATGAGAATCTATACAAAGGAGTTCTAATGAAAAAATCTTTGTGGTCTTTAAGTTTAATTACTATAGTACATTTTGCTTAAAGGGATGTTTTCAGTGAAGTTTATGTGTAAATAGCATCTAGTATAACAAGGGGAAAATGTTTTACTTGCAGCTTTACACAAATCAAGTAAATATGCATCGTAATACAGCAGCATAGATGCAAATACAACCTTTCTCTTTTTAAAGGAAAAAGAAATGTGTATGAATTTTTCCAGAAGTTTTAGTTGCCTTTTCTATATTTAATTTATTTCTTTAACTTCTCCTTCCCCCTTCGTGAAATCTGATAAGTAATTGGTGGAGGAAATAATTATGTGGTGGAGGTAGTCTAAGCGCCATGTTTTGAGCATTACTTGCCATCTTCAGTGGTTAAGTCTTATTGAGGTGGGCAGATTTAGGAACCAGAGCAGCTTTGAAAAGTAAAATTTATATAGCTCTGAGAAATCTCTTCCAAATTTCATGTTTAAAGGATGTCTTTTACATTGATAATTCCTTTGAAGTGTTTCCTTACCCAAAAAAATTCCATACTGATGTTCTTGTAAGTTCTTGCACATTTACCTTGCACACTAAAATTACCAACTGAATTTCAGATTGGTCTTAAATGTTCAAGTGCAGAAATCATAGAATCATAGAATCACTGGGTTGGAAAAGACCTTAGAGATCATCCAGTCCAACTGTATCTGTCCGCCACTAAACCATATCTCTCAGCACCTCATCCACCCGTCTCTTAAACACATCCAGGGATGGTGACTCCACCACCTCCCTGGGCAGCCTGTTCCAGTGTGTGATAACCCTTTCGGTGAAGAACTTCTTCCTTACATCCAATCTAAACCTCCCCGGGCGCAGCTTGAGTCCATTCCCCCTCGTCCGATCATCTGTCATTAGGGAGAAGAGACCAACACTCACTTCTCCACAACCTCCTTTCAGGTAGTTGTAGACAAATGAACATCTAGTGGAACAGTTATATTCATCAACAAGTTAAAGTATTTATTAGAAGTGCTAAAAGGCATCTATTTAACTTGAATAAAGTTTATGGGAAGGAAAAAATGGAAAGGGAAAAACCTCCTCAATGTCAGTATTTATAAAGCTGCGTTCCAAAGTTACTTCGTATATTCCTCTTTTCTGGCTGAGTTAGACATTCTTACTGTAAGAATGTGTGCCTGCCTTACAGTGAAGTTTGATTACAGAAGCAATTTAAGTGAAAATACTGGTTTGATATTCTATTCTTGGCATAATTTGATGCCTGAATCTAGTGTTGCCAGTCATAAGCCCATGAGATTTCTACTTAGGTCCTTGATTTGTGGTTGGTGAAGGCAAAAAAGTGCCGCCTTGTCTTCATTGTGATATTTTTTTATTTGAAAAACTTATTTATTTTTATAATATCTGTCGTATGACCGTCACTAATTTCTGAGCTGCTGTGAGGTTCTTGCATCAGTTTTTTTTCAACTTGACAACAACACTATATTCAGTAGTTGACTGCTGATGAAACTACAATAATTGGTACTAAGATGTATGTTTAAATGGTATGTACATAATGCTGTCCTTAACACTGAAAATTTGTGACTGCATGTCAGACTCCTAACAGAGAAGGGGAGGCCACTTAGAAGCTCAGCTATTTGGATCAGGTTTTGACAAAAGAGGATCTACTGATAGATAAGTGTAACTGAGTGATGCCATTCCAAATTTAAATTATACTATCGCTTTGAAAGATATGCTCTAAAACTTCAGTCCCTTCTAGTAAGACATAAAGAAATCCTTTTAAAAAGAAAGATAGGCTAGGTTTTAGAAATGTAAAGCTGGAAGCTAAAATTATTATTTTTTTCCTCTGCTATAATCTCTTTCTACAACATGGGGAAAAAAAAGCTGGTCAATCTGGGAATCATTTTCAGATTTTAATTTTTCAACATAAACCATCATTTTTTTTTTAAAACACAGGCAGAAAGCCTGTGCTTGCTATAACCAACCATCTGTTGTAGAAGTTGTCCTCAAGATATCACTGCTCTGTGTGTGTGCAATTACAGCTTCTTAATTTGTTTTTAACAGCTCTATTTTAGTGTCATTCCTTTCTCACAGATTACAGTATTAGTGGAATTTTTAAAACTTCTTTTTTTAATATGGTTTTATAAGCCACCTAAATCCAGTGGTTTTTAAAGCCCCTCAGGATGGGATTCTTCCCCCCCTTCCCAAACACTGTCTCATATGCATCTAAAGAGAAGTTAATGGTCAGGCTGCTTTATATTCTTAACAGGAAACTCAGCTTCCAAAATGGACTTCTGTGAAGCCAATCTTGCACACCCTTCTGGTCTCACAAGATTTAAGTATATCAGTATGAAGCTCCCAAAACCACAGATCCAGTCAGTGCAGTGACAGCATGCTACCACGGCCATCCTTTGCACTGCTGTCAGTCAGTGCCTTTGTTGCTTGGGACTGATATTTAGCTGCCAACGTACTCACTGTGCTAGCTATCCTGAGGTCAGCTTGGGTCAGTGATCAAACTGCAGCTTGTATATGCATGGCCACTTGTAGCAGGTGTCATTTCTGGTCCCTGTATGCCCAGATTCACACAGTGGAGGGGGTTGGAAGGGGCCTCGAGAGATCATCTAGTCCAACCCCCTGCCAGAGCAGGATCACCTGGAGTAGATCACACAGGAACAAGTCCAGGCGGGTTGTGAAAGTCTCCAGGGAAGGAGACTTCACCACCTCTCTGGGTAAACTACAGTTTTGTATATCCTCAAGATCACATACTTTCAGAGTGTTGCTGAAACAGCTCGGCTGAGGTTCTTTATTCCACGAAAACAATGGCAGGACCATCAGACCATCTGAATTAATAAGCCTTTCCCTCACAGTTGGTTGTCATTTATCTGCTGATTTGGAAAGATTATTCATGTAGCCAGAGCAACATGGGTCTATCAACCCTGTAGAAAGTTTGCACACCAATGTAGTGTAACATTGGTCAGGATCATTTGCCAAGAATTTCTCTTGTGTTCAAAATTATGATGTACAGGTGAATGACAACATGACTGTTTTTTTTTACTTCCATAAACAAGAAATCTGAGTTTGTGTCATGAAATAGGTTGGTCTTTGAGTACCCTATAAATATTAGTTTGCCTACCAGAAGTTTCCTTTACAGAATTGATGAACTTCTAAAAATGCCTGTAAGAGCTTGTAAGACAGAGAGAGAAAGTCATTTTACCAAGGCCTGTAGTGACAGGACAAGGGACAATGGTTTTAAACTGAAAGAGGGTGGATTTTGACTGGATATGAGGAAGAAATCTTTTAATGGTGAGGGTGATGAGACAGTGGAACAGGTTGTTCAGAGGAGTTGCGGAGGCCCCATCCCCTGGGAGTGTCAAGGCCAGGTTGGATGGGGCTTTGAGCAACCGGAAGGCGAAAGATGTCCCTGCCCTTTGCAGGGGGATTGAACTTGATCATCTTTAAGGGTCCCTTCTAACCCAAACCATTCCTTGATTAGATAAGCACTCTCTGGAAAATGAGAAATGGCTTAGATGACATAAACAGGACCTAAAGTCTGTCCCTCATGTCATTCTTGAGGATGTGTTTGAGTGGTATCAGCTTTTCATTGAGGGCTCAAATGGAGTGTGCAGTCAGTTTATTCAAGGGCCTTAGTCTGTGTTCTCTGTTGTGTTTCTACTAATTTTGTGGTGACTGAGATATGAATGTAGTGACAGGGGGGAGAGGGAAGGAGTGAGGTGAAGTGCTTGTGACCCTGCTTGTGACTGTGTGAGAAACCTTAGGTGCCATTGTTGTTTCAGTCAGTTAAGCCTGTTAGCTAGGATTTGCAAATGTGTTGTGTTCTTTCAGGACCTGCTCAGTCAGAGGATGAAGGAGATATCTCTTAGCTGAACCTCATATCCCTTGTGAAATAGATTTTATATGCTAGTTACCTTTCTTTCCTAAACCTGTTTAAAAAACAGGTGCATCTTTAATTTTAGTCATCTGAAATATAATCTGGAGTGCTGCGTCCAGCTGTGGGGCCCCCAATATAAGAAGGACATGCACTGGTTGGAGTGAGTCCAGAGGAGGGCCACAGAGATAATTGGAGATTCAAATGTTTTACGAGGTTACATAGTGATAGGACAAGGGGTAACGGGTTTAAATTGAAATCTGAGAGATTTAGATTGGACATCAGGAATAAATTCTTCCCGGGGAGGGTGGTGAGGCACTGGAACAGGTTGCCCAGAGAAGCTGTGGATGCCCCATCCCTGGAAGTGTTCAAGGCCAGGCTGGATGAGGCTTTGAGCAACCTGGTCTAGTGGAAGGGGTCCCTGCCCATGGCAGGGGGGGGGAACTAGATGATCTTTAAGGTCTCTTCTAGCCCAAACCATTCTGTGATTCTTCTATGATTCCCTACAAAATGCTCATTTATGAGAAGTCATACATCTGACTGTTGTAAATATTCAAACTGGTTTTGTGTGGGAAAACTGTAAACTGTTACACTGTCCTTTGCTGCAGTGATCCTGCTGTTAACCAAGGAAATTTAAGGGAGTGATTTATTCCTATGGGGATTACAAGACAGAGAAGCTGAAGTTTGTGTAGAGTCATGCTAACTAGGCAGTAGAGTCTTCACTCCATTGTTTAAAAACAATGCAATTTTCAGAACCTTCAGAGTGATGACACTTATTTATGGCCAAAATCAGAAAAATCCAGAAACAGCATGTCTAAAGAGGTTTGATAACCTGGAGAATTTGGTGATTTCTGCTCTGCCTGCCTCCCCCCACTCCCCCAATTTAATTCATTATGATTTCATATTTAGTATAATTTTATTTTTGAGTGAACACTGTATTTTTAAGAGGGGAGAAAGTTTTGGCTGGGTTTTTTTTCTGTTTGTTTGTTTGGTTCCCTCCCAGTATTATGGAAAGCTCCTCCTTCTTTTAGCTTTTATTGCTGGGCAGCCATTATATGGCATGGAATATCTCTTTGGTCATTTTGGGTCAGCTGTTCAGGCTGTGTCCCTTCCCAACATCTTGCCCACCCCCAGCCTACTGGCCTTTTGGAGGAAGTGTTGGAGAGACAGCCCGGATGCTCTGCAAGCAGTGCTAAGTAGTAGCCGAAACCACTGGTGAGTTAGCACCCTTCTAACTACTAATTCACAGCACAGCACTATGAGGGCTTCTGTGGGGAAAAACAAACTCCATCTCAGCCAGACCCAACACATCTTTTCATATGTAACTTGATGTGCATGGCCATCTGCATTCTTCCTCAGAAAGTACTGAGTTAAACCACTGTCTAAAGTAAGATTCTGTTTTGTGTGTGCTTTTTTTGTGTTTAAACCCATGTGATGGAGTCCACTACAAGAAAATAAATGGTAGGAAATTGGTGCTGCCTTTACCAAATGAAATTTGTATGTGCTCTGGGAAAGGAAGCAGCCCGAGTCTGTCAGTACGACTGAGTTTTAAATTGTGCCTCTTTCACTGGAGATTTTATTTGATTATTTTGGTACGGCAGTCATCTCCTTTCACAGGAGAATTCATATTGTTTTCATTAAAATATGTTAGCTTAGAACACACTGCTTATGCCAAGTTGCACCGAAGACTCATGTAGCCCAGTATACTGTTTTTGAAGAGTGAGTGCATAGGCAAGAGTTTAAGAGCAGGGAAAGCATGTCCTAATGCTACTCTAGCCACTAGCAAAACAGGTCTGAGACTTTTTAAATGCCACTTTTATACTGGGCATCGGTCGATGCATTTCATCTTTTCCCCTCCAGTGAAATTCTCTGCTGCTTTTGAAGAAAAGTAAAATGTGGTTTAGCATATATTCCTGTGGAAAGGAATTGCAGAACTAATTGGTAGTATCTGTTTTTAAACATACCTTCTCCCACTTTAATGCAATACCCCTTAGCTCTTATTTCCAGAGCTGTTGATGTTTTTTTTACTTTACCACCCATAATTTTATAGGTGTCTCATATTTTTTTTCTTCAGGTGCTTTCTTCAAGCTCAAGAGTCCTAATTTGCTTTCTTACAGAAAACTACTCCGTATCTAAACAGGAAGAAAAAAAAAAAAGTGAATTGAGAAGTCTTTTAAAACCAGCATTTCAGTTCTTTACTAGAGTGAAAACTGTTTCCCAGAATTATATCTTTCAGTCTTATCTACTGTTTGTTTGGGGGGGTTTCTTGTTCATGAGCTTGCTGAAACAGATTGAAGTCATAATCCTTTAGTTTTAAATCCCTTAGTTTTGAAAACATACTCTGATCCTCTCCCCCCTTCCCCCACACTGCCTAAGTATGTGATACGTGGAGCAAATCCTTATCTGTTTTGTTTACTTGCTCCTTCTGTTTCACTAGGCCTTGTATCCCTGCTGATACTGGGTAGATCTTTTTGTGACAGTTAATTGCAATAATGATGTAGGGATGAGACTATTTTACTAGAATAAAATTTTATGACCATTTTTTCAGTAGAAAGAGAATACTGGGGAGATTTGTGAAGACCATTATTAAAATTTAATGGAAAGATTCACACAAGCCTGATTTAGATTAAATTGGTTGCTTAAAAGTAGATGAGATTGTTGCTACAGTAACATCCACAGAATCTAGCAGTGATGCTACCTTGATTCTTTACTGGTAAATTTGTTGCCATGACATTGGCTATCAGATGACATACTGAACTTCGGTAATTTATCAAAAGTTTGAATTTAAGTGATTTTTTTTTTTTCTGATGTTTATATAGCTGTCATTAATAGAATATAGGGTAAAACTCCTCTCTTGCCTTATACGGGGTATGAGTACCTATGTAAGTATGTTTAATTAGTGCTTCACAATGTACTTATTTTTTATTCTTAAAATGTTAAAATACTTTAAATCTCAGATTGTTTATTTGTTTCTACAATTTTATTTTAAAGACACTTAGAAGCACAGATGTGCTGGTGTGTTGTTCCTGGTGTTTTTAAACAGCACTTCAAGGTGCTGCTATTTTTCCATATTCTCCATGGTTCCTGGCAGAAGAATTCAAAGGAAGTTGTTTGTCTTTTGTTAAATCTTTCATATTTCTCATAGCCGCTCCCTTAATTTACTGTTTGATTTTTGCAATGTAAATTACACTGATGAAGCGGCTGTTGTTGCCTAGATGTCACAAATTGTTGTGTTTTAGTGGTTCAGCCTCAAATCTAGCCAAATTGTGGCTATTTTTCAGTGCTTTTAGTTGCATATTGATCTGCTCAGATTATTGTATAATTCTTCTCCTAATTTGGAGCACTTTTTTTAATGGTTTAGTTGTGCGTAATAGCTTAACTTGCTTTTATGAATTGGTGTTAAAATTCAGTGTGTTATTTCATACCTTTGAGACTAATCCTACTACTAAGCAGTGTGTTAACAGAGGTATTAAGTGATTAATGCTCACAAGAATGTGACCAAAGGCATCATGAAGATGCATTTAGATGGCACTTACCATGTGACAGAATGGTGAAATACCATGGTTTTCTGTATTTCAGCAGAACTGAACAAAACAGAGTAAAAAACAAAACTACCAGCCTGTGGAAAAAAAGGCGATATCTCTTGTCCTGTGACCACCGTACTCTGCTGTGGAATAAGTAATTAAAGATACTGTAGCCTAGCTTTTCTTGTCCTGGAGTTGTCGTACACCAGTTTATAAGATTGTGACATTGTGTAGTTGGAAGCATATCCAGCACTACATAATGGATTCTCTGACAGGCGTTTTACTGAGGCTCTGACTGTGAATGTGATGGGAGGGGAGGATACAATGAAGTTGGAGAGTTGGTGATGATTACAGTGTGTAATAGGTACTAAGTTTGAGGCTGTCATCTCTATAGATGTACTTTATAGCCATTCAAGGAAGGGAAGAGATGGAGAAGGACTTACAGAGGTGGTGGGAAAATGCCTGAATTGGAATCTTTCAGTTAACCTTGGAAAACTTATTTCTGTTTCTCTTTTCTCAAGAGATTAGCCATTTATTTTGGAACCAAATTAAAACTCTCAAATTTGGTGGTGTGGATGCTTTCCTAATCACCTAGCGATTCATTTGCTGTTAATTTGAAATCCATTACTGCACAGTCAATATCGTCTCTCTTCTTGTGGTATAGTTAGTGGTACTAACATATTAAAATCTAGCATTTGAACTTTGATTCTGATATTTTCTTCTTGGAGCTTTATACCAGTTTTGGGTTTTTTTTAACCCAGACTTTTCTATTGTAGTCTATTTTTGCATTGGCTATCCAAATTATTATATTGGTTATTATACTGGTATCTGTAAAGACTTTTGCTGAGCAATTTGTTATACTTGCTATAAAATGCATGTTTAAGCTTCTAATGAAAAAGCTATGAATATATATGATTTCAGACCATGTTTAGAATAAAATCACTGAAATGTAAAGTTCATTATTTTTCCTCTTTAGGCATTGTGCATCTGTATGGTGGGTACTTTTTCTTGGTTATGGGACAGTTGCCTAGCTAAAATCAGTGGGTTTATTCTTGATGTATTTTCTGACCAGACACAGTAATTTGTGTAATTCTAGCTTTGCTTAAATAATAAAGCTTTTATTGCAAGCTTCATTGAGTTTTGGCAAAGACCAGTCTTGTCCATTTATTTTCTTAAGATTTCGAGTCCAGAGTTACTAACAGGGATGGCCTTCCTTACAGACTGCAGACATTATCAATTGCAACTCAGTTTCATTTATGACATTAGCCTTAGAAGTCCTAACACTTTAAAAAATGTAAGTAATAATCTGTTCTTGCATCTTTTAGAAAATTTGCTACGTGTGAATCTGAGTAATGGATTTTGAGAAACTGAGTAATGGATTTGTAGAGTAAGTGTTGCCTAAGGTGTATCTTGTAACGCTTTAGAAAATAGCTTTTGGGTACCAAAAGCCAAAAAGAGGCAGGATACAAAATGTGTTTTTTGGTAGTTTTATGGCAAAACCCACACTTTTTAACAACAAGAAGTTTGAAATCCTTGTCTCTGTTTGTCTGTTCTGCATCGAATATCTAGCCTGAGGCTTGTATTCTGTTCTCTGCTTCACTGATGTTATAATTGAGCATGTCTAAGGAGACTGATGGGGATACTAATTAGGAGTGATATCTCAAGGAAATAGCATTGAACACTGGAGGGCAACATTACTGTTTGCTGGAACCAGTCGGACTCCGTGTGTAAGAGACCTGTGCTCACACTCGGTGCTTTATGCCTGCTTCCTTCTCTACTTGCCCTGTTTTACAGTTCTTCACATGTAAGTTACAATGAATGTGACTGTTACAGCTGACTGCAAATGTGGCCTTTGCTTTGCTATTTCTGCAGTGTAGTGATCTAATGAAATTATTTGAGTACACAATTTTAGTCAAGCTTTAAACTGACAGTCCAGGAGTGTCTACTTTTAATGAACTCCGCTGACCACTGCTTGGTCATCAAAAAGTTATCTGCCATTCTGTATAAGCTAGTGGTTCTTTAACATTGGTTCAATTTGTATTTTCAAAATGCATACCAAAGATATAAATGTCTTTATTAGATGGCTGAGGTGTGTGTCAAACTGAGTTTGGATGGCAGCTGGGTTTCATTCAGGTATATGAAACAGCATTTCAACAATTTTAAAAATAATGTATTTTATAATGTTTTAAAAATATCTAATAGTTATATGCTCCATATTTTAATATTAACATATCAGTCAGGAAATGGAAAAATTAGAGATCAGTGTTCCAAAACAACTTAGACATACCTGTAGTACCAATTGGCTGCCCAGCTACTTGTGCAAAATTGGCCACACATCTCAAGATTACTTTCAGGTTTTTATTTCTGTACGTCTCTTCTAACCTGTTGTTTGGAGCACAACCTTTGTGTTCTTATTTGCAACTAGCTCAGATAAATACTCTGCTTCTCATTAAATAAGGTAAGCCATTATCTACTTTGCCTCCTTTAAAACCATGTTTATCTTGTAACACTTCTGTCACTGCATGGTTTGCCATGGAACTTGCCTCTTAATTCCCGAATTCGAATTCCTGATGCAAAAATGTTTTTTCAAAGATGCTGGTAAATACCATCTTCTTACTGACATCTCTTTAAGGAAAACTGTTTCTTTATGGACCTGGTCAGCATAACCAAAATCGTCTTTCATCGGTAGAGAATATTTTCATTTCTTTACCTGAAGTCACATGGGATGTCTCAGTATCTGTACACAAACTTGGTCTAAAAGAAAGTTTCCATACCCCATATTTAACAGCATATTAACTAATTTGTAATTATTTGAACCAATAAGTCAGTGTTTTGCGTTCAAATTTTCGGGTTATGTTAGTAGGTGTGTATGAGTCTCGGACATGGACTTGTCTTTGCAAAAGATAGATGTTGGGATCTTCATCTCCAGGTGTCTCCTGAAACAGTTGTCTGACCTAAAGCTTCAGTCTCTGGTTAAATGAGAATGCTGCGTTAATCCAGTTCTGAGATGGATTAATTTTCTGACATTAAACTCTTGGTAGATAAGGTGTGGATGTGTTGGACTTTGCCCCTAAAAAGTGCCTTGCGGTATCGGTGGGCTGAGATTCATCTTGGACAGATTTAAGGATTGTCAGAAATAATGTGCCTAAATCTTCTACTGTGATAAATGTTTAAAAGACCCTGTGGTGTCTATTGATTCAAGAGTATATGCTAATAGCTGTGATATTGAAAGTTTGGGGAAAAAGGCATTGTAGGAAGTGTGAATTAATGAATGAGCAACTGATAGGTAAGAAAATGCAGCTATTTTGCTAGAAATGGATGGAAAAGTAAAAAGAGAGTAAAGAGAAATAAGGTGACATTTGAGTGACAGTATAAAGAAAGGATTTGGAATGCATGGGATTCAAGAGGTATCATCTCATCAAAAAGAAAGATTAATATTCTTGGAAACATGGAAGATGTGTGACGTGTGATATAAACCACAACAACAAAGAATAAAAATAAGGATAACCCTAAGATTTGAGGAGTGAGGGTAGGAGGAGGAAAGAGGAAGGATGCAGAGAAATGGAAAGGAATGATCAAGCACTGTGCTTTGATTTTGAGTGAAAAAAATACTATCTTTGTTTGGTCCAAGGATCTGGCCTTAACACTGAAATTTAATATCTACAATTTGCAATTTAATTTTTTGTGATGTGATTTTGATAAATGGCAGAGGAATCTGGGTCGAATGTTGTTTGTTGTCAAAGGTGTTTTCCTTGCTACCTGCATTTTCTTTCCTTAGATCAGTGAGCCATTTAAACTAGAATCATGCTGTGAGTTCTCCACATAGTCTTCTGTAGGAACCAAGGAAGCCCTTGGTTTTGCAACACTGTTAATTGGGTTCTAGATATGTATTTTCCTTCCACTGCATCAAATGCTCACTGCAGTTCTGGAGTTGCCTTTTCCTGTCTTCCTGGAGCCCTGTATGGGCTACCCACTGCAACTTGTCTGAGTACAGTGGCCTGTTTGGCTCCACTGTGCATACATCAGACCCACTGCCATTATATTGTGATAAGAAGAGAAACTGACCCATACCAAGGAAATACAGCATTTAAACAGAAGTAATTAGCTTGTTGTAATTGAAAGCTGATGTGTGTTCATCTACTTGGTATTTGCATCTTGTAAAATCGCTTAAAATGTGTTTTGTAAAGTCTAATGTATTTGTGATATAGTTACAAACTATTTAATGTATTGGAACTAAATACGTGTTTCTGCAACACACAGATTACTTTTATATGTGTGGGTCTTTGCATAACTAAATATTTTATTTCAAAACTTTTTTCTTCCTGTGAGATTTACAGTGGTTAGATTTAGTAAGACAGAGTAAAATATGGAGGAATTCTCAGGAAGCTAGATTGATTTATCTACTTCTCTGTACCTCATCATTTGAAAGTAAGGGTTTAATGTGGTTTGAAATTCCATAATTTGCCTTAATACCAACTTTATCTGAAGATTGAACTGTTAATTATGTAAATATTGTATGTATAGTGTCTTATCCACTTAATTAACTATCTAACAACCTGGCTGAATGAAAAAAATAAGGGTTTGTGTTTTCACTGGTTTGCGTAGATTTGAAAAATACTGCTTATTCTTTTCATTTTCTTATTTCTTTTAATAATCCTTCCTGATTTAACACCTGCAAACAATAGCCCTTTTTAGAGATTAACGGGAGTTTACCTCTGCAGACCCAGCAAGACAAAAATAAGTGTTTGGAATGGTTGTTTTGTAGATAATCATTTAAATAGCACACACTTTGTTTATATAGAGAAATTGTGTGCCTTCAAAAACATAGGTCACGTAATTAAAAAAAATGGTAAATTTGTAAAGGTCAGAAACTTATCTTTAATTTTTCTAATCCAGTGTTTTTAAGAAGTAAACCTTGTTCTCCAGGGATTTGATTCCCTGAAAGTGTGTGTGTGGACACCCAGTGTTTTTACTTCAAATTGTAGTGTAAACACTTATCTTTTGTTGCAGGTATTTTTAGAACGTATGCTCAACATTGATGCTAAAAGCTTTGTGAACTACAGTCCCACATAATTTATACAGGTTCAGTTAGTTGCCAATTAAGAAGTTGGATTTGTTGACCTAGTATTTTATTTTAAAATTTCCTACTTGTCCATGTCTTTTGGACCATTTCAGAAAGATTTCTCGAGGCTCTCATGAAAGAATACTTCTGCTTTTGACTGGAGTCTAAGAACCACTTTAAAGAAGCATGAAACTAGGATGCTAGTTCTTCAGATGTTTTTGTACATTCCCACTTGTATAGGATGAAGAAGGTCGTGGCATTAACTTCTTTAACTTGTTTGTGAACTGTGTTTGCCAGTCGAGTCAACGCACTCCACAGAGTTTAGGAGGGAGGAAGATTGTCTTTTTGGGGTATAGTAAGCTTACATTACCTTCAAAGCTGGGATTGCTTTCTTTTGCTTTGCCTGTGATACGTTAATATAAGAGAAGAAAAATGTTATGTGTCACCTGCAGGGTGCATACCTTATCTCTGTCTGCAAAGGTGGAAGCATTGCCTTTGCCTCTTCTTAAGGAACTATCGGCCAGGATCAAAGTTCAACCACAGTTAAAGCAATGGTGTGCTCAGAGCTTGTAGCACTGGATCACTGTATTTCTGTTGCACCATCACCCTTCTGTCCTACTGTGTCTATCATCTTTCTTCAACCATATATCATTGTAATACAGCACATGCCCACCTCCTGCCACTGCAGCCTGATGAGGTCCAGGGCTTTATTTACGTAGTGATAGCTGAAGAAACATTTTTTTGACTTAAAAAAAACCCCAAAGAACAAAACAAAACAAAAACCAACCAAACAAAAAAAACCCCAACCAAACAAAAATAAAACCAACAAAAAACCACAATACCCAAACTATTGTTAGTAAGTGTATGCATACAAGTTCTAAATTTAAAAATTAAGATGAGGAAGAGCTAGATCTGGCTACTGGTGAATGGGTTGTTGGACTGAAGGAATCACTAGCTAAGATAAAATGTTGAGCACCTTTAAAGTTAAAATATTAATATATTTTTTCAAGGGGAAATTTATTTATTATTAAAGTTATTTTGTTGGTGATATTGCTAGAATGCACTAAGGACTGCTTAAATCATTAAAATAAACCATGAAAAATAGTCGTTAACATCTAGAATCTTACTCTGTGTAAGTTATTAGACTAAGTATTGATTAAAAACTAGATGCCTTAATTTGTGAAGTTATGTTTTAAGGATAAGGTGGCCACAAAACCTTCTTCACTGGACATGAATTACTCTAAATTAAATGTGAAATTACATTTGCTTGGGAGTAAGGTCTTTCAAGAAGGATTTTAATTTACTGGTAAGATTATTAAAGATTTTCTGTTAGCAATATGATCAACCTATCGTTGGAGGCTGTGGGGATCATATGCATATATTCAGCATCCTGAGGAAGAACACTGTCTCTTCTTCCTTTCTTTTTAGATTTCAGTTTACAGTAACTTTATTATCAATTAGCTAATACTTAAGTAATAAAAATGAGAATTAAAATCAAAGTAAATAAGTAATGTTTGATTTTTGGTGAGAAGACAAAATGGGTATGTGTGGTATAAAAATTAGAAAGGTAAGCGAAAGCAACCCTGATAAATTGTGCCAAAGCAGTTTTGTGTCACTGTGGTAGCTTTTATGTAATGAATATAAAATACAGAAAGTATCTCAGCAAGTTTGCTGACAACACC
>NW_010257061.1:0-44726 GCF_000690775.1 Eurypyga helias | reverse complement strand
GGGGGGAATCAATCATTTTCAGATGTTACAACTTAAATTTTCCTGTTTTTCAGTACCAATGAACACCAGCCAGTTTAACTCAAACTACATGCCCCTTTCTATCCATTCCCATCTATTTCATAGCACAAAGAACTAAATGGAAAAATCACCCTAATGATATAAAAATACTCAAAGGCTTATGAACGAAGGCCAAATGTACAGCTTCAGACTAATTCACTACCTACATGACAGCGTGGTATGTACAGAAACACACATTTGTCCTATAATGTTTTCTTGACAAAATTAATGCCTAGTACTACTTGCTGCACCTTTTGAGCAAAAGCTCACTAGAAGCAGTACATGATGTTGGCAACACTGGTAAAAACAATGAGAATGGCAGGAAGGAACAGCAATGTACTGCTCAACAGAAGACTAAATAATTAAGAGACTTGTTTCTTTTTTATTTTGCAGGTCTTCTTCACACACATACACTGTATCTACCATAGATGTTTTTACAGAAACTTATCTCTAGCTTCCATGGTTGTAGGAGACATCCACCAGTTTCTTACAGATGTTATTTTCTTTGAACAATCAAACAGGTTATAAAACATCAGTGAAGTAATACACTATTACTGGATCAATTCCAATGTAGTTTTCAACGACTTTTTAACCACTCCAGTGTTTCTGCTGTTTTAACATTTTACACTAAAGGTTTTCACTTAAAAGTTGTGCATAGCAGAATTTATAAAATTCATTTTGTAAGAAAAAATTCTACCAATTTACTACTTTGTTATGAAACAACTAACTTCCACTTAATACCATTAACAAACTCCTAATTCTACTCTGAAATACCACAGAAGAGTTTATTCCAACAACTGCACAGCAGTATACTTACATGTATATTGCTTTTCTCATCTTTAAACTGAGCCTAGATATTTCAATATAGATGACCAAAGTTGAAGTAAGTATGAATTATTTAGCAGTAACACGTCTGTTAGATTCTACAAAAGCACCCAAAGCGATGCCACTTATTCACAAGAAAGCACATCAAGTCTATTTTGAGAAAGAAGCAATTGTAAAGGAAAACTTAACATTAGATTACCTGCTTCTGAGGAAATGAAAAAGCCTCCTTCCCAACAGTATTAAGAGCAACGTGATGCTGGCCCTCCAAAATAAGCTGCTTGTTGTCTTCCACAACATACGCCTGCAGAACATAATACAAAGGTACTGGCAGACCAGAAACTATCATAAGCTTTGGAATACAGAATTAGTGACCTTCCCCTCTGACTTAAGTGGAAGATGTTGTACTGAAGAGCTAGCATAGCATACATTTATTCTGTGTGTATGCTTTTAATTTTGCAAGCACAGACAGCTGCTGAAGTTCAGATTGCCATTTTCTACTAGTTAATATTTGCATTTTGGTAAACAAGATCCTCCTCTTCAAAGAGGACTAGGTTGCTCTTACAGTTCTGTGATAAAAGCAAGCATTAACTCCTGGTTAACAAAATAACAAAAGAGATTAACAAATCCCTTGGTTTAACATTTCAGAATTTTCTCTCAAGATTTTATAGAACTGGGTGCATCTTGAGTAATGTAAAACCACCTAGAGCACACTTCTAACAGTGACAGCTATTAAGACCACCTTTGCTTCTTGACACTATTTTATTTGCCCACTTTCAGAAAAAAAATCATCCATAAGCTTTATACAAGTATGCTTGAAAGTTCAGGATGCCATATTAAATTGTTTTAACAGTCGTATTTCATGCCCAAATTCCCACAAAGGCCACAACCATACATACCTTCCACAGTACAACAATGTTCAAATCGACTTCGCTGCATCTTTGTATCAATCTGACTGTATCATCAAACGATTGTTTCACAGCCCTTTGAGATGCATGAGGATGAGATTGCACATGCGTTCTTTTAAATTCAGAGGATAAGCTTTGAAAAAAAAAGTCTGCACATGGACTGGCTGAACTTATGATCTGCAATAAAAAAAAAGGTCAAGAGAGTGCTCTCAGAATGGGAGACAAGCTGACACAAGTTACTGTAACAGCACTCATCACTGTAGTACTTTACTTCTTATATCTTGCTTCACCTGCCTCTACAAACCTAGAGGATGCTACACCTCCTGGTTTCCACACTCGTCCTGCTAGAGCTCAGCTCTGCCTCATGAGCTGTCAGGAAACAGAGCTATAGATTATTGGCCTAACACTACAAATAAGCAAACTTGGAAATAAGGGGTTTGATTAACACCAGACAGCCTACTGTGACCTATCAATTGTAGCAGAGAGCGCTCAACTCTCCAACTAACTCAAACTCACATGCAAGTCATTATAGCTTACTAATCTCCTCCTCAGGTTAACTAGAATTATTTATCAAAGTCAGAAACATACAGTTCTGTTGCTTTGAGCAACCTGGTCTAGTGGAAGGTGTCCCTGCCCATGGCAGGGGGGTTGGAACTAGATGGTCTTTACGGTTTGGTTTGGAAGGGACCTTTCTGTGATTCTACAGTATCGCTAGCAATAGCAAAGACAGATTGCACAACATACTCCCCATGTATAAGTGGCATAGCCAGAAGAGCTGTGCTGTTTGTCAGCTGAGCTTTTCCAACACCAAAAGGTTGATAGGGAAGCAGCCATTTTAAAACCAACAGCAATGATATTTGGAAACAGCAGGATAAGTAAGAAACATTAAGTTTCCTAACCCCTCTCTTTCAAAAATGTTAGCCTTTCCAGAATATACTGTTGCAGAGCTGCTAACTGTTGTGTTATCAGAATGCTCATACCCAGGGGGACAATCTGCTTTTGGAGTAACTGTCTAGAAGGGAGGGCCCTTCCTGCAGCTCATCCAACTTTAAAAATATGAAGAGGGATCATATACCTCCGATTTTTAGTCCTAACTTCCATTTACATGCCTATAAAATGAAATGGCAGTGAGTAGGTTTATCTTTGGCTTTTAGAAGCTGGATACACATAGGGAAACTACACACTCAGCATAAAATAAGCAATCTAACACTCAGCTAACTAAACCCCAGTACTAATGTAGATTTCTGATCTGATACAAGTGGCCTACTTCCCTCAGGTTTTGGATAACCACCCACTGTACCAAGATCATTTGCTAAAAGGATTCTTCAGACAATACCAGTATGCTTGAAAAGATAAAGAGAACATGGTAATCTAGAGTCTTAAACTTTAACAAAAACAATCAAAGAAATGGACTCCTTGAACTCACTGTAACCCACATTTGTAGTTTTGAAATTCTGGTATCTACATCCATTAGATGTTTCCAGATTATTTTTAAAATAAGCTGTAAATAGAATTTTTAACTTATCTGAGTAAATATCTAATTAAGAAAAAAACCACAACAGAACAAGAATCTGACACCCACTGATCTCTACTAGAAAACTAGAAGACTGTGAAAGATTCAAAACAACTGCTCAGAAGTGTTGGAAAGGAAGAAAAATTGTTAGCAGAAATGCTAACATCGCAATGCATTCCCAAAGTAGTTCTCAGCTTCACAGCTGAACTTAAAATTCCAGACTATCCGCTAGCCTATGCCACCTTACTGTCTCCTGGTTTACAAAAAAAAAAAAGAGCATGCTGACCCAAAAGACCAATAGTTTTTGAGTTGCAAAACAACTTCCCAAATACAAAAGCACTGTTTCTATTTTTCAGTGTTAAAAAAGGCTTTCACTGGGATACTTGCACATGACAGGGATACCTTGTACAAGACTAAATATGCAGTTGCACCAGTTCACCTACCTGTTCATTTCCAAAGACAATGTCTGCAAATGTGTAATTCTCTAAGGGATAAAAAAAAGAAGGCATTGTTTCAGCATCATGAGAAGTCACAACATCAGCATCCAAACAGTATTTTCTTTGAAGAGTTACCACATTCAGGAGAGAACTTACCTTCTAGGTTTTTGCATCTTACTGCTTTAAAGCATAACTTTGCTCTCTCTCTGCTAGCAAGCTTAGTATCTGAAAAGAAAAAGGCAGCTATTTTTAATCACTCATCGAGAGGCATAACTGATCAAGCAGATTTTCTGTGACTGTATGATAGTACAGAAAATGCATCTTCTGCTGACCACTTCCATCTACTTCTAGAGCAAGAAGTGAGCCATAATACACAAAGGAGATAGAGAAGGAAGGAAGGAAGAGAACAGAACACAAAAGATTCAGTTTATCCGACTGGTTCACCTTCAACACTAATACAAGAGGAATACACGTCTAGACTAATTTTTAAGTACATAAAATGTGCTATCTTTACTTGTATGCTGACTTTTAGACAGAATAACAGCACTTTTGTTGCCTGGGACAGTTAGCCTTTTCAAAAATTAGCCGCTTGTATTAGCTAAGGCAGGATGCAGCAGTAGCAGTTCTGGTGTATTTCCAGTAACTGAATAGAGCACTTGCCAAATATTCTGTTAAACAGCTACACTTAACATTGACATAAATAACTAAAAGTAAAGGGACACAAATGTATTTCTTCGTCATCAGCCAACCCAGACACAGATTTCTGTACACCACAGAAATAATTTAAGTGCATTTTTATAAGTCATGATGTCTGAAAGTTATCTGTCAATATAATTTTCTTGAAACACTAAACAAAATAAAGTGCTGTAGTACATCTGAAAGGGACAAAGTTTTTAGACAGTCATTATTCTGAAAGCCAAACTAGGATTCTTTTAACTGTTCTTGTCAGGCAGAAGCTAGACTTGCCATCCTTTAAAGATACACACCTTTGTCTTCAGAGATGTTAACAGATTTTTGAAGCTTCCAGTGCTTGCTATTACTTGAAACTTGCACTATATGAAATTCTTTAACACCAGTCTCACTCTAAGGAAAAAACAAAAGTTTGTCAATAAGACTAATTGCAACTGTGATGTTCTACATTGCACAGTGAGTGTTTATTGCAAGGTGGCACTGTTAGAATCTTAAATGAAGTCATTATTCACACCATCCATAACATAGAACTACAGAGAGACAAGAAGAGAATTAAGATCCACTGTAACAAAAAGAAAAAACCACCAGTCCCAGCTCACAGCAACTTCCAATTCCAGTAAACAAAGCCACACAAAGAGGAAACAAAGATCCCCCAGAAAAGTACCCGCAAGCTATTATTTTAGATTAAGAGGACTATAATAAAACCTAGGCTTTTAACTTCTATGCAGAACACTGTCTGCAGGGCTACTTAGTTTCTAAGACTACTTTAGGAATATTGGTAGGCCATAAATCTCAGGAATTCAAGGACTTTGCCTTTTTTTTTTTTTACATATATTCACAATGAAAGATAGCTTTTGGGGTAGGTTTCCTTTATTTTTTTTAGGTGGTAGTGGAAAAATTAAGTCTCACACAATGTTATGTGTTAAATTGGTAAGTACTTTATAAAACATTCCATCTTCCTCAAAGAAGGAGCAGACAAAATTCACTTTAGTAGCTGAAGAAAAAAAAAAGCAATGTACACACCTTTAAAACAAAATGACAAACCAGCTCAGTGATTCCACTACCAGCTAAGTGTCTAGGAATTCTATAAACAGAGGTTTCAATTACCTTGCTTTGTGGTTGAAAAAATGGGAGCAGCTTTACCAAAAAAATGGGTAAGTTTAAATTAGCATTGTACGAAAAACTGAAAGATTTTCATCTGCTTTGCTAAAGTCAACAGATCACAACAGACACATCTGTGTTTGCATTAGGTAAGCAAAAGTGTCTCTTAGAGTTTGGTAATAAATGTACACACAGAAGCTTCCTTCAAGTTGGAGCTTAAATTTTGACTTCACAATGCAACTAATTCTGTCAGTGTTTTCACTGAACAGGTGGTCTCATTCAGAACTATGTTGAAAGTTGAGATCCTCAACAACATTCATGAGTTTGGACTAAGTCTTCCTAAAAGAATGAAGACCCCAAACTACAGTCCTGGAATTTGCTTAGGACAGAAATAGTTACAGACTCCCAGAGAGTCAACATACAACTTAATGTTAGTAGTCTCTTTCCAACAGTAACTGAAATGATAAAATATGCAAGATTTATCTAGTGTTTGCAAAGCACTTGTAAAAAGCAATTTAAGTGCTGGTATACTGGTGACCCTTACACATCTGCTGAGCTTTAGAACATTACGGTTAAAAATAAGAACTTACAGTATTGATATTTTCTACATCCACAAACACCAACATATTGCCCCCTCTGCCTTCTTCCTCTTCGAGTGCATTACTTCTGCAGACAGTAGCTCGAATATGCAGAGACCGGCTAGTACATATAACTGCAGTGTGCCTTAATACTCTATGACTGGGAAGAAATGGGAAGAAAACAGAAAGAAAAAAAGACATTCTGAACAACCAGGACTGCTGTCCAGAACCTGTCATCAAAAAGTTTCTTTTATGTTTGCTACAATACTAAGGCCGTTAGACAATTTCTTCCTTTCAGCCACCAAAGAGGAGGCTAAAAGGAAAAGTATCTATCAAAACCACATTATTTTTTAACAAGCAGAGTGCACACGTAGTTGTTGTTCAAACATTCAGTCTTCTGCTGATTTGAAATACTGGAGAAAGATTCATATGAAAAATACAACAAATATTTCTGACATGAAACAACTGGCACAGCAAAAGCACACAGGCGTGTAAAGGCACAGGGGTGTCATTAAGCTACTTAACACCACCACATGCTTTGCAAAATATGGTTTATTTACTCAAACTCTAAAAAGGCACGCTAGTTATTCACATCTCCCACATAAACATTTACACAGAAGATCACTGCATTCATTAAATTCCCCTGAATTGAGAATCTTGAAAGTTTAATTCTAGAACCAGCACTACTCTGCCTTGTTCTAGACACACTCAACCTCCAGGCCAGCAAGCCCTTCGTAATTCGTCTTCCTCTTTTTCTAATGATGAATAAAATACCATTCTTGGACATCATCAGAACATGAGCTTTTCCCACATAGCTTTTTGTTATTGCAACTTCCACTTGGAAACATTAGAGGTACGTAAAAATTTGATATGCATTACCTACCACGTATGCTGAAACATCATTTGGGAGAGATTATCAGGGGTTTCCTAAACTCTGTCACATAACAACATGATCAACTGCACAACTGTTAACCATTCTGTACATCTTTAGACTTATACACAGATATCTACATAGCTTTCAAGTGACACAAACAAAATAATGCCTTGAAAACTTAAAGCTATGCTCAGTATACTAAGAGTATTGTTAAACAAGATCACATTGCTTAAGTTCTGCTGGAAGCTTCAATACAGTAGGGAACAAATATAATCCCCAAACAACCATCTTCCATCTCTGAAACACCTCACTTTCTGAATACTATGAACTCAGAGGAGAGAAGTTATGTTCTTAAAAAAAAAAACCACAGAAACAAAAACATCCTGTTCAAAAAAAAAAAACCCAACCACAAGTAACTACATTGTAGGGGAACAAGTCCCCTATTCCTGCAGGCTAGCTTAAAGGTAAATGAAGAGTTAACTTTGGCATTTCAGAAGCCAAATCTAAACAAAGGGTGCATTTGCATGACACAGCTTGATTTCAAGAATACACTGCTGATCCACTCTCTTCACCACCTTCAAACTCTGCTTTGGTTTACATTATGGAACAATCTCGCAGCCCATGAATTTGGTTTATTTCTCAGAACTAGCCTGGAAAACAAAAGCTCCAGCCACAAGCCATTCAGTCCAAATGACTATTCATCTGAAGTGGCCCTGCTCCCCGAATAGTCATTTGGACTGAATGGCTTAAGTGGCCCTGCTCCCAACCATCACCTCAATACAGTATAGAGATTAGGTGTGCTGGTTTGGGCCGGGATAGAGTTAATTTTCTTCACAGTAGCTAGTATGGGGCAGTGTTCTGGATTTGTGCTGGAAACAGTGTTGATAACACAGATGTTTCTGTTCCTGACATAGAGTCAAGGCCTTTTCTGCTTCTCACCCCACCAGCGAGCAGGTTTCTGCTTCTCACCCCACCAGCGAGCAGGCTGTGGGTGCACAAGAAGCTGGGAGGGGACACAGCTGGGACAGCTGACCCCAACTGACCAAAGGGATATTCCATAACATATAGCATCATACTCAGCATATAGAACTGGGAGAAGGAGAAGGAAGGAGGGAACATTGAGTGATGGAGTTTGTCTTCCCAAGTAACTGTTAGATGTGATGGAGCCCTGCTTTCCTGGAATTCGCTGAACACCTGCCTGCTGATGGGAAGTAGTGAATGAATTCTTCATTTTGCTTTGCTTGCGTGCACAGCTTTTGCTTTGCCTATTAAACTGTTTTTTTTTTCAACACGTAAGTTTTCTCACTCTTCTGATTCTCTCCCCTATCCCATCGGGGGAGTGAATAAGCAGCTGGGTAGGGCTTAGTTTCTGGCTGGGGTTAAGAGACAACACCAGGTCCCCAGCTCCGATTACAGATCCACTCCTCCCAGTCTGCACTGCCTCTTGAGGTGGGCAGAGATATTCTGGAGACAAACAAATCCAGCACACACAGCTCCACAATAAATTTGTCTCCCAGAAAATTAAACAGTAACATTAAGTCTGTGGTAAGTATTCTTAGGGGGCTAAAAACTAAATCTAGTAAAGCCTGTTGCAACTTCTTCTCAGCTCTAGCAGCTCTAAGGTAGCAATGTCAGAACAGTATTTGCAGAACAGTGAGAGAGAGGGGTAAAGAGACAAACCATTTCTGAATTAAGCCATTTGCTAGACTGCTACACCAAGGTTTCCTTCGCTTTCTGAATAACTGCCTATTCATCCCAGAATCTTTAAGAACAGGTTTCTCAAAAAAATGTTTTCTCCCGAGCCTCCTTAGCCTGGAAGATGGGTGGGATTTGGAAGTAAGTGACATAAAAAGTCAACTTGCTAACTTTCAAATAAAGTTCAAAGAAAGCACTATTTGTTAACTTGTGGTGTCAAACTTGACTGTTTATGGTCTCAAGATGGTCCAAAAAGGAACCTTAGAACAGTATGCAAGTCAAACTTGGTATTTAACCTCTCCAAAGAGAATAACTGTCATCATAATAGAATTACTAACTGCATTTTAACTAAGAACACGATACCTTGTTCAAAGTAGACAAGGTTCTTGTGTAACATGAAGAAACAAATTAATTTATTATTTTCCCCTATGCCTCAAAAAGATGTGCTTCCAGAAAAGTTAAATACGAAGAGAGTTTGTATTAACAGTATTCCATTAATCCCCTTCTACTAAGTTGTTTTAATAATTGCCACTTTGATGGAAGAAGTGTAGGCTACATAATTTCATATGGAAATTAGATCATAATAGAAAAAAATATTGCTTAGAATAGCAGGCAACAGGCCACTTTTACATCATCACAGTAACTGAGAGAAATAGAGTACGATTTACATTTATGCTCACAATGTTTACATTGTATCTAGTAAGTATGACAGAAAAAAAGTAGATTAAAAAACTTACCACATTTTTGAGTGTCTTTTAATACTTTCGTAGTAAAACAAAAAGTTGATTTCATGAACACCTTCTTCATCTGGTCCCCGTAACCACATTGGCAGCTGCACTGAAGCCCCAGGAAGAAGAACAGCATCAGGAAGTGGGACATGTATTACTTCAGGCTGACCTCCTGTTCCAACCCCAAAGTCTACAGAAGAAGCTGAAGATAGCAGTGCTGTACGCACAGAGGTAGGATCTGTCACAACAGTCTTGTAAGCACTACAGTTTTCAGAAGCTGAAGGACTTAGTGGCGTTAGAACAGCAGTATTTCCACCAAAAGTAAAAAATTCTGGATGCTTGGACACAACCTTCAGTGCGGTAAGAGGACACTTGCTTACATTTACAAATTCCACATATGCTTTTCTGATTTCTCCACAGAGAAGCCCTGTAGGAAAATTTATAAAGAACACCTGTATGGGAAACAATGGGAGAAAACAAACCTGAACATTGACCCAAGTCACAAATGGGCATGAAAACAACAACCGACATACTTAAAACTATAATGCTCTCTACAGCTTCCTGAGGAAGTGGGGAGAGAGGTGCTTATCTCTTTTCCCTAGGATTCAGTGACAGGACACATGGGAATGATTCAAAGCTGCGCCAGGGGAGGGTTAAGACTGGACATTAGGAAGCATTTCTTTACCAAGAGGGTGGTCAAACACTGGAACAGGCTTCCTGGACAGGCGGGCAATGCCTCAAGCCTGTCAGTGTTTAAGGGGCATTTGGACAATGCCCTTCATAACAGGCTTTAAGTTTTGGCCAGCCCTGAAGTGGTCAGGCAGTTGAACTATATGACCGCTGTAGGTCTCTTCCAACTGAAATATTCTGTTCTATTCTATAGTGTCATCATTAACCAGTTACACCATTTAAATAACTGCATTAAGGTAAACCACTGTGTTTTAATTAACCAACTTGAACTATTCTAGATGAATGGCAAGCAAACAGAAAAAAAAGCTTCTTCGTCTATTCCCCCTCACCTTGAATGTAATGGCTACAAAAGCCATTGCCAACTAAAATTCTAAAGGGAATATAAATTATTTCAGAAGGATATTAATTTGGAGACTTCACGTTTCACTTGGAAAAAAACCCACACAAGTTTATCACTGACAGCTCAGAAATTAACTGGAAAGATTTAGGCATTAACAAAGTCTAAGACTTCATTGTTAAAATTACATTCATAAGCTCCAAATTCAGCTATTTGCTCAAAACTGCGACTAGAAAGTACCCACATACCTCCAACAAAGGCATTTCTTCTGTAATAATGGGATCTAAACGTCGATCAGGTCCATATTTAATAGATGTTTTTTCTTCCTTTGTGTTATTAAGTCGAGGCCCTTGGATTTCTAAATCTTGTCGTCCTCGTACAGATAACCCATTGGAGACAAATTTTCCTGAAACAGTTAAATATTTTTGGAGGTTTTGTTTGTTTGTTTTAGTTTTTTTAGAAGTAATTACTAACTTTTTTCTGAAAAATGAACCAAAGCTCCCTACCCAATCTCAAATCTAATCTTAATTTTTCCATTAATCGGGCACATGCAGTGTTCATTTTTTAAGCAGGACTCCTGAAAGAACTATTCAAAGTTGACTGTCAAACACAATGCATTGCTACTGTGAGTTCAGACAGTTATCCACCATTGTGGACTTACTCTGGCTTCAGTAGTTTGAGTACAATTTGGAAGCGTGTGTGTAGGTGTGGGGTGTGTAGGTGTGCACGCATGTAGACCATGAAGGCGATGTATTTATTTTCCTTTCCAAGCTAGAAGAAAAACAAGTCACCCAAAATATTATTTCCTTCAAAGACAGACCATTAAAACATGTGTTTTAATACCTATTTCCTCCAATGACTAACTTTTGCCTGTGATAGACAGTTTCAGATGAATGATTAAACAAAACAGATCAAGTAACATGCCATAAGACATTTATGTGTTTGTATGAAGGAAAGAGAACCAAATTAGAATCCAGATACTAAAAAAAAAATATTAGCATAGATTTCCAAACTTAAATTTGGCTGATAAGAACTTCAAAGCAACATTTAGACTAAAGTTGAAAGCCAAAAAAGTGCAAAGACCCAGAAATAAAATGAATGCCAAAAGCATCAATGAACATTGTTATAGATTCAACATTGCATGTGGAATATTTAGATTTTTACTGGTTTCAGAATTTCCACAGATTCAAAAGTAACATAAGCGTGGGTTTGGCAGGGGTTACTTCCTTTCTCATATGATTCCTACATGTACCAATTAATTCTTTCCTTGTTCCAGTTATCTCCCTTGTTTCTACATCCTCACCTGAAGGAAGGCCTTGCATCATGCTAGTCAAACATTAAAAACCAGAATTTAGTTCTAGTCTGCAGAAGCCATGTCTCCCCCTTCCAGAGACACACAACTTAAGGGAATAATACACTTACCCGTCTGTAATCCAATAGAAGGATCTATCCCATCTAATGTCACAGCACCCTGAACAGTGCCAAGATTATAAACGACTCCCAGAATATGTAGCTCCCCTGTTTGATGGGGAAAGAGCTTTAGTCTTGCCTGTGGAGATATGTTAAATTTTTGTTGTTGTTGCTACTAGAAAAAGGTATTACATTTAAACGTCCAACTGTTAGAGACACTCACAGCTACATTCACTTTATAGTTGTGTCAGATGTAATCGCATACAATAACTAAAGGTCATTTACCCAATACAAAATATCATATGCACAAAATTTACCAAATCAGTGCACAGCTGGGATGCTCATTACATTGGGAAAGAATCCTAAATTGTAATAAAAATTACCTTGAGCAGAGGTAGAATCACAGAACAGTTGAAGTTGAAAATGACCTCTGAAGGTCATCTTGTCCAAGCACCTGCTCAAGTAGGGACACCTAGAGCCAGCTGCCCAGCACCATGTCCAAATGGTTTTTAAATATCTCCAGGATGGAGACTCCACAATCTCTCTGGGCAGCCTGTGCCCAGTGTTCAATCACCATCCCTGTTCAGATGGAGCCTCCTGTGTTTCAGGCTGTGCTCACTGCCTCTTGTTCTGCCTCATCCTCCTTTCAGATATACACACTGATGAGATTCAGAAGTTCCAGTCCCTCATAGATCAGCAATGCCGTCTCTAAGTTGAGCATTAAGCTCAGAACATAGCAAGTCCGAACTCCAACTGACAGTTCAACCCTGAAAAGACTGTTTTTAAAACAAAGTATAGTACTTACCACTTTTGTCTCCTCACTATTAATTAAAAATTCTGCTATTGCTTCAGTTCCTATCATATCATCACCACACATTCCCTGAAAGGAAGAAACAGCTTTTCAGACACTATTACTCCTAGGCACAAGAAGTGCCATAAATATTACTTCCCACACCTTTCCTAAAGTGTCCAAAGAGAAAAAGCACACAAATTTCAAATTGCAGGCGGTTAGAACTAACAGGTCTGTACACACAGCTTCTCAGGCTTTCTGAATTAAAGCAGCAGCCAGAGAGCTCAGTAAACATTGACTTAGGAGAGAAATGGAATATTTATCACTATAAATTGGAACCATTCCTAATCAATTTCACTGATACTCACAGAAGTATTTATCATATCATTAAAACAGCAGTTCAGACCAGACCAGACGGGAAAGCATAGAGTAATCCTTGAGACTTCTTTATGTGAAATCATGTTTGTAACTCTGGCAAACACTTAGAACACCTTTAGGAATCACTATGTTCCAAATGTTTTTGGACAGAAAACCAAATAATTAAGGAATTTATTGTAATATTCAGTATTAGAACATATTAAAACCTTAAAAACATGAATGTGAGAACAGTCCTTGAGAGCAAAATTTTGGCAGTGTTAAAGTGTTTAATTTAATAGTAGTAAACAGTTCACCTAAAATATTCCAAACATTTACTTCTAATACAATTAATTAATATACTATGATGTTCCTATGTCATGCCAGCAGTTTTTTCAGAACACACATATCCCTATATACAGTAGCTTGAGTAAGAAAAAGGTATTTGATAATGTAACTATTGACACTGCAAGTCACTGCTGCTGGCCAAGGCCAGTGCGACTCAAAATAGATGCACTACATACACAACAAAATGCTAGAATATTTTGTTTTGCATTAAGACTTACAACACTCATTACAGCACGTTTAACTTGGCTGCTTTGTGCCACCTGGATCTAAGAAAATCTAAACAATGCATAAAGACATTCAGCAGCTACTTTTTTTTGCTTTTTGTAAATTTACACTTAAACCAGCTGTTCTCATACCACAGAAGTTAAGATTTACGTCAATATATACTCTGCAACTGTAGCCGTTTGGTTTTGGTTGAAAAAGGATGAAGCTCTCCTTACCAGCTCTTTTGTTTCTCCATCATGCTTTGTATTGAAGTCCTTAGGTTGAAACTTCCACAGCAATGAAAGGTCAGTCAAAAGAAGTGGAACTTTCAGCGGGTTTCGGAAGGACACTTCTACAGTTATTGGTTCTATTAAAAAGTGCAAGAAAATAATGACAACAGGCTATCCCCAGGGCAATCTGAAGGTTTACCCACCTCAAAGCATTCCTATGCTACCAAATGGCACAAGAACGTTGCTTTAAATCTAAAACAACACAGGAAATGTTGTACAAACGTATCTAACCCTCTTGATTTCTGAAGTGTATAAATCTTAACTTTACCTTCTATGACAGCAAGTGGAAATCTGGAGTTATCTGAGTAGCGATTTAAACAAAACTGTGTTGGTTGAAAGCTTGAAGGTATTATTCCTTTATTTATTGCAGAAACAACCTGTTCCTCAAGTTCCTTCCACTGTTGTGATGATTCCGAGTCATACTCCTGATCCAGACTTACATGGGTAGCTGCCTGCTTTTCACCTAGTGCAAGTAAGACAACCTTAGAAGACGAGAACAGTGGCACACAGAAGTTACAACAAGGGCCGCGCTGGCAATTTGGCAAGTATTGTTAAAATAGGTTAGGTTCCCAGCCACTGTCATTTATGTTACAATTGACTTACACCAGTGAATTGAAAACATTTTGAAATAGAATGAATCACAGAATGGTTTGGGTTGGAAGGGACCTTAAAGACCATCTAGTTCCAACCCCCCTGCCATGGGCAGGGACACCTTCCACTAGACCAGGTTGCTCAAAGCCTCATCCAGCCTGGCCTTGAATGCTTCCAGGGATGGGGCATCCACAGAATGGGCAGATGGAATGTGTGGAATACACACTTGGAAGACAATACTGAGGATAATTTGAGTATACCTCTATTTGCAAATGGTGGAATTCCAAGATTTTTAGCATGCTACATGGTATACTCAGCCTACTGATTATTTTTACTTTATGACAGATTACAGCCCCATAATGTAGCTGATTTCTTGTTTATACCAGAATTTCCACTCAGCTTACTTCACATTCAGGAATCACAGTGTTTCAAACATTTCATTCAGAAGAAAGTTAACTGCAAAGCTAATTTCTAGCACTGGCACTACCGTCCAGCATTTTCTAAAACATTAATAATCCCTTTCATGAGGTTTATTACAGACTTGCATTGAAGCTTTCCAGCTGTGAAAAACAGTGGTAGTCAGCACAGTCAGCAATATGCTGATTTCCTAGTTACACAGCAAATCAGAAAACATCCAGCAAGTGGATACTAAGCTTAAGCTTTTTTTTTTTTAAATCCAATTTAAGAAGTTACCATGTCACATTAGTTGTACCTAATGATAGATTTTTTTTTTTAATGATGCCAACTCTTGCATATATTTAGGCTCCATGAATACAGGACTTAATCTGTTTACATGAAGTTTTCTAACCTTCTGCTGGTCTTCGATCATGCCCAAAGAAAACACGGGTTGCTGAGCTGTTAATATACGGTAAAGGAAGCTGGGGCAAGGGACCATCAGGTGACAGCTGAGTTACATTCTGGAGCAAAGGAGGAAAACAGAATGTCATGCCATTATGCAAATACGTGACGTCCATGCTGTACACTACCATTGATAAGAAAGCCAAATAATAAGCACTCAGTGTTTGAACAGGTAGTATTTTTAAGATGGAATAACCTTTTTCAATTAACTGTTTTGATAGTTTCTTCTGCTTTGACAATCTGAAGTAGCATTTTTTTTTCTTCAATAAGAGTTTGTAAGTTTACAAAATCTTTATGGGAAAAAAAAGAGGAATTATTTATTTTAATCCAGGACTCTAATCACAATTGTGGCTGCATGGCTGTTACAAGCTTTATTTGATGAAATCTTGACTGTCAAACCCAGGAATTTGCTAAACTACATTCATTACACTATCACCTTACACAAGGCTCACCTCAGCTGAGCTGTAGACTCAAATACCAGTCTCAAGTAAGGTATACCGTAACTTAGCAAGCACCATGGAAATTCTGTTTACAGGTTTTAAAAGACAGTAAGTAACTACACGGCTGCAAGTTGTGTGGTGATATCAGCACTAAACACCCCATATTGTACATGATATATTACAATCCAGAATCACTCATGAACTTAGAGGCAACTCTATGAGTCACCTACAAACACTTATATAAAAGAATAAAAGTCACCACAAAATGGATGGGGAGTACTTTATAGTAGCAGCAAAGTTGACAGAGCTACCTAGTCTTTATTAAAGATTTATTATCAAAAGCCTCAAATATCATTATAATTTGACCAAATCAAAACAATCAACTTACTCTAAAAGAAATGGAACTACCACAAGCTGTGATTCAGCCATGAGCCTCAAAAGGAAGAGTTCATTTTACTGTAATAAAATAAAGTCACACTAATACCCATCAGTGGAAGTACACTTAATACATATTTGAGATGCAGCACATTTGGGTTTTTTTGAAGCCTAAAGTAAAAAAGTGAACACATCAGCTAGATTAAAAAACCACCCTGGATCAAAGCAGGTATGACAGAAAATCATTTAATGACTTCATAGAAAATTACTGGTAATAAAGTTAAAGATTACTCAAGAATAAATATAACGGAAAGTCATTTACCTTATAAACATAAAGATATTCTCTTAAAAAAGCTCCTTGCTGAGCTGGAGGTTGTTTACTATCATTGATCAAAATATGCCTGAAGGCAGACACAGCATTGTCAAGCTGACGAAGCGTAAAGGATTGGCGACCAATAGTGAAGTTAATGTGGTCTTCTGCAAGAGACCAGCCCTTCCCTTTGTAAACCTGCATGGCTTGACAGTAACAACGTAAGGCATGTTTTTTCTGTAAGAAAAAAAACAAAACAAACAAGATTATTTCTCAAGTAATCCTATTAACCACTCCTTGTAATTGTAACATTAGGAAGATTGAGCAGTAAATCAGAAAAGTTTCCAAAGTTTTTACCACCAACCTCACCATGCTAAGCGTAACGTTTGCAGAACAAAGAAGATGAAACTACTTTTAAACTAGTGTGCCACATCATTTTAGGACTGATTGCTAAAGTCTACAGAGCCCTACTGCCAAGCCTCAGGACATAATCTAGATATAACCCATTTCATTTCACTTCCGTAAATGAACTTCATTTGTCCAGCCAATTTTTGTTCCATAGACACACTTAGAACAAAATCCATGCCAAGGAAACCAACCAAACACAGCCCTACAGTACATACAAGACAGTTACCAGTCACATCAGCCATCAGGAGACAGATGCTGTGCTCCCAATCAGCTGCACAGTTCCTTTCCTGTACATACATCAAGACCTGGGCATTCAATCCCAAGTCTAGGTACTCAACATCTGCACAGGCATTCAGTGTACAGGCAAGTCTCAGCTTCTAAAAAAGGGAACAGCATTCCCTCATTTACAGCAGTAATGGGAAAATCTAGATGTTCGAATTGGTATGGTGATGACAGCAGAGTACAAACAGTAAATCCTTATCATCAGTACATACTAGTGACACTTTAAAATAAGCAGCTGAGCAGCCTGGATGACTTCTCTTCAGTAGCATTTAATATTTGGTGCCTCTAAGTATACAGAGAAAAAAAAAAAAAACAACCTACATTTACTGTAACACTGCAAAAGCAATCCTTAGAAACCAGACTACCTACAAGAATTAGACACAAACGAGAGAGCTGTTACACAAAGACAAAGTCAAAGCTTTACAATTTATTTTTCCAGGTAAAGGAGTGAGATATAAAAGAATAAATACAACACACTGATCAACAGCTCCCTGCCCATAGTGTATTGTCATAGCAACAGGCAGGGCAACTACGGCATGGAAAAAAAAAAACACCAGGGGTGTGGGGAGTGGGGGAATTCTACTACTGTTCTTCAGATCTGTGATTTTAAATACAGAAGCCAGGAACACAACAATAGTTCCTTTGGTTGTGGAAGAACACCCACCCCAAGACCACAGGTCTTTGTTTCAAACAGAATTCTGATGCCTGGGTTCTCTTGTATTACTGATTTGCAATACAAATTTATTTCTATCACAGGTTTGCAGCGCATCTGTGAACTGAAGTTAACTGTCTTCTGGGACAGCTCCATAACTGAACTCCAATGGCTAACCTCCGCAGGAATCAAGCACAAGCTGTCTTTAGGGTCTATCCCACAGCCGAGGCAGAAATAAAGCACACAAGTGATCTCCAAACTTTGAGTTTATTTACCACAATTAGAGCTGCCTGCACAGGAACATGAATGGAAGTAAAAGCAATCTGATTTGTACTGGTTTAATTGCTACTTAAGGCTAAGCAGCCATAAAGAGATGCTTTAGTTTGTCTTGTAATAACTGCTCATACACTTGCACCTCCACAAAAAAGCATGTAGTTAGGGCACCACAAGAAAAACATACCTATATTTTGCTAGTATTCTAATAAATTAAGAGCATAATAAATCCCTAACTCATGCAACTCACTTATCTCAAGTAAAAATACTCCTTTACCCAAATAAAAGTTACTCTTATGTCACTGTGTATAAAATTAAAGACCCAGAAATTAAAGCATACATCACTTAAGTTTCAAGTCAGTGATCTTCAGCATTACTTCAAACACAGAAGTAAAACCATACTGATTAATGCAGAAGACATTTTCAGAATGAGAGCTGAATGCTCCTAATACAAAAGTGTCAGAAGCCAACTGTCTTTTTCCAGACTAATGTCACATTTAACATGTTTTTCAGAGGAAGTATCAAATACCATGCATATTTTCCATGCAGAAAGATACTTACCTGGCCTGCTTTACTAAACCTATGGCCAGCCAATATCATATGAAATGCAAACTTTCTAACCATGGGACTTTTCATGTTTATAAAGCAATGGGCTGCCTGCTCCAACAGAAGTGCACTGCGTAGATCTGAATCCTATTTAAAAACAAAAAGGAGAATTAGCCTCAAAGCTGAATATGAACGAAGTAACACTGGCCTTGTTTTAAAGCTAACAGGGTCAGTAAGCTGAAACAGTGTTGTGAAGTTGAAGATTTTTATACATAAACCTCATATGTGTGCATATAAAAGACTAAAAGTACTTTTCATTTTGCTGTATGCATAGTGTTCAATACCAAACATACCGGTATTTTTCTCCAGCCAAGAGATTTATACATCAACCTGTTTCAGTATCAGCAACAAAAGTATTTTCTGCTTTTTCAGGCTCAGGCTATGGTTTCTGACACTTACCATTACCTCTGAAGCACTTTTCTACCTTTCCCCCTCCCTCCCCCTGCAGATATTAAGGCTAGAAACAAAAAATGAGAGCTGTAACAGGATGAAGGAAAAACAGGGGGAGCAGTAGTAGCACACTTAATTTGTTTTGCAAGAATCAGGATGATTTCTTAATAATCATAGAACTTCTTAATATTACCCCCTGCTCTTCTCATGCCAAGACACAGCTATATCACTTTAACCAATCACAACAGAATCTATCTTATTTTACTGCAACTGAACTCCACAATATCTGTGATGTCCCAGTGTGTGTCTGGAGCACAAATATACTCCAAGACCCCTATATAGTATCCTACAAAAAGATTTTCCTCACAACTGCCAAAAGGCACCACAAGCCTACTACTTATAATTTTAAAGTCACAAAAAGATTGTGCAGAGCCAAGAGTACTTAAATTCCTTGCTTACATAATCTCAACTGCTCACATAAGTTTTGGTAGCAAGCTTCAGTTGCAAGGGCAAGAATGAAGCTACGAAGACACTTGAGAAAGAAACTTACAGAACTAATCTATTTTATTACATGCCTAATGTGTCCCAGAAATGTCTCAGAAGCATCACATTAGGTGCAGCTGGCCACAAAGCCAGAACTGGTAGCTAGGCACTACCTCTCAAGGTACACAGAGATGCTATACTATTACTAGTATTGCATTTGTTTAACTCCTTTTCAAGAAAGATCCTTCCTGGGCTGTCAAAAGCTAATTCCATGCTAGATTTCCACCAATTAATATTATAGAAGTGTTCAGACTAGCTTTCACTTTCACAGTAAGATTCTATAATTCATAACAGCTGAGCTGCAGTAATGCCTTCATTTCTTAAACTACAGAGAACTTCTGATTATATGTGGGACAGTGTGGCTTGCCAGAGCCATAATGGATGCTAATACTTTCAACCCGTGAGTTCCTAATCTGAAAGTATGCCATACTAGAGCTAAGCAGACGAAGAAAATTAGTTATAAAGCCAAAGATAACAAATGCACATTTAGCACATTTAAAAGAAGTCAAGCAAGTCACTTGACTAGAAATAAAACCAACAGTACTGGTTTCTTCACTTACAGTATAAACAGTTTTCTTCATGCTTTATACTGGCTCACTTGCTAGAAAATAACATATGACCAGAACTAGAATGTAACCTAGAAGAGCTTGGGTAAGTAAACAAATGAGAGGAAGGCAAGAGTGGAAAAAGCTACTGAGAGTTTTACCTCACTGGTTAAACGAATCAGAAGAGCAGCTGCCTCTGAATATTTGCTTTGACTTTTCAAGATTTCAGCACTAAGCAGCACACAGCGTTCAGCCAGAACCATGTTCCTAAAGCAAAAATATAAATGTATTAGTAAATATTTATCAAAATTAACCATGAAAAAACTTCTCACCTTGAATCTGACACACTTCCTCCATATCCCATCAGACTGATGTTGTTTACCCTTAACGTAAAATATATGAAAGTTCATCCCCTGCAACCAACCACATCCAGACTGACACATGAAGGGCCTTCCCATACTGTAACAGCAGCTTTTCAAAAGTGAAAGCTAGAGCTGCTCTTTTTTTGTTTTGAGTACAGTATTTATAAAAATACCAACTAAATGACTGGATAAACAAGACCTCCAACAGCCAGAAACAAGTTGTGCTGGATTGACCCTGGTGGGTACCAGGTGCCCATCAAACTGCTCTATCACACCCCCTTCTCAGCAAGACAGGGACAAAATTAGATTAAAAAACTCATGTGCTGAGATAAGGACAGGGAGATCACTCACAGGCAAGACAGATTTGGTTTGGGGAAGATTAGTTTATTGCCAATTAAGAATAGGATAGTGATAAATAAAAGCAAAACTAAGACACCTTCCCACAAATCTTTCTTCTCAGACTCAACTTCACTCCCAACTCTTCTACCTCCTCCTCCCTCCAAGAGGGGCAGGGGAACAGGGAAAAGGAGTTGCAGTCAGTTCATAATGTTTCAGCTCTGCTGCTCCTTCCTCCTCACCCTCTTCCCCTGCTCCAGCATGGGTCTCTCCCACAGATACAGTTCTTCAATAATTGCTCCAGCTTGGTTCCTTCCACAGGGTACAGTCCTTCAGGAACAGAGTGTTCCAGTGTGGGTTCCCCACAGGTTACAGCTCCTGCCAGGAACCTGCTCTGGCATAGGCTCTCCACAGCCTGCAGTGTGGATCACTCCTCCACTGTGGTCCTCCATGGGCTGCACAGGGTCAGCCCACTTCGCCAATATCCTTCACAGGCTGAAGGGAAGCACTTCATCCCCCTCCTTCCCCACTGACCTTGGTGTCTGCAGGGCAGACAATTTCTCTCAAAGCTGCTGTACAGTGATTTTTTTTTTTTACCCTTTAAGTATGTTATCACAGAAGCATTGCTGACAGGCTCAGCTTTGGGTAGCAGCAGGTCCATTTTGAAGCCGAGTAAAAACTGGCCCTGCCTGACAGGGGGGCAGCTCCTGCTGTCTTCTCACAGAAGCCATCCCTACAGCCATTACATTAGCAAAATCTTACCAGGTAAATCCAGTACACAAGTTTAATAAGCACTCTTAAGAATGGCACAGATCCCTTTCCACGTTATCCTAGATAAACTAACATATGTTACTTTTCAAAAGGCTACCATCATTTGGTGATCCTTCAGTCACCTAGCTCTATCGCTGTGCAGGGGAAGTTAAACCACCAGGTCTTTCAACATTCATTAGATCAGTATGAAAGTAAACAACATACTTGCAGATATCTCGATAGGTCTGAATCGCTGTTTCCATGTAATGAGCAGGATATGGTCTAGGAGCTCCAGGCTGAAGAAAAGCTGATACTGCTGCCATTTCCTACAAGAGAAATTCAGTGCTGTCACTGTAGGCTTTTTTCCAAACTGTAAATTGCCAAATGCCAAGGAACACATTTAACAGCTACTACTTCAAGATCTTCATCTCATCAGTTACTGGCATATAAAAGTGTACCCAATGCACTGTAACTGGTAAAAGGTTTAGTACAACAGCCATTTACGGCTCTGCTTGTAATTAACCAGACAGCACCACCAAGAGTTATATATACTCAAAGAAGTGTTTTCAGCTGATGGTACCCCCAACACTATGCAGAAGCATTGATTAGGTACTGCTTTACAAGGCCAAGAGATAATTTCCTACTGCAGGAACAAACTTTCTGATAAAGCAGCACTACCATCTATTTTAAGATGAGGACTGTTTTCCATGTTTTACTTAAATAAGTTACATTTTCAGCCTCCAATGAAAATCTAGTAAACATGCACACTGCAATTTTACTTCTTTCCTTACAGGGTGAAGATAGTCTTTACTGTAAAAAAAAAAAATTACTATCCTAAGACCTGTAGATCGCAAAAATTCATAATTAAGACCTCCACAAACCATTACGAAATCAAGGTAACTTTACACATTATCCAAGCGCAAAGCAACTGTCTACTGCAAAAACACGCATTTAAAGTTTTACATCAAGATGGGACAGTGTACAAGAATGCTTCTATAGCTCTACGAAGAAAAGTTTCAAATTTGATCAAGTTAACCAAAGCCTACAAAACACAGCTTCTAAAAGACATGAAAACAAGGTTCTTATTTTCCCATGGTTCCCATTTATCTTATTGAAAGTTAGTCACATATCTTCATTTTCAATAGAAATTGATGAATGACTATGTGTTTCAGTGAAATTTAGCAGTGACATACTCAAACTACTTCCCTCAAGAGTCTTAACCAAAAAGGTACAATACCATATTTATAGTGATGTAATATTTGCCAGGAAGTCAATAAGTATTTTGCCAAAGTCTAAAAGAGATACTATAAACTCCAAACTAGGTATGAAATGATTTATCAGACTACAAGTTTAAAGACCCATTGTCCTGGAGGTTTTATTCTGGGTATTCTCCTTTCCATATTTCATGTTAAGAAATAACTCTTCCATTTTTATTCACACATTTATTCCCTTGATAAAACAGCAGCAAATAGATTCAAGAATACTTTAGGATTTACTAAAGATATGCAGCAAAATTGGCAAGACCCTTAATAAATTTGGAGGTGGAAGGAAGAGATTGCGTTTTGTTACCTTCAGAAAAATAAAAGAGATTAGGAAAAGTTCAAAGAAGGTTTATATTATGTGAAGTACCAACCAGTGCTCCAGCTGCATAAAGCATTGCCTGATCATTTAAGAAGTCTTTCTTTGCTGTATGGTAACAGCTATACGCAAGTTCATAGTGTTGCACCAAAAAGCACAAGTCTGCCATTTTCCGGATTTGAAGCTCTGGTGCTTCTGGTGGATACCTATAAATACAAACATTTAAATTCAAAGTCATAATTTTAATGCATAGAGCAAGACATGCTCCATAAATTCTTCCCCTCTCATCTTTATTTCTATTCACAAAATAGGAATAGAAACTGCATTGCTTCAGCCTTACTAAAAAAAACAGTGGAGAAGTGAAGCTGCTTCCTTCCTGCCATGCAACTTGGTTTCACACCCTACTTCCCAATTAACAAGATTCACTGTTCTAACATTCAAAGCAAGCATTCCGCTTCGCCAAGAAATACTGAAAAAAGTATGCAGCTATCACTGAAACTGCACAGCAAGATTAACTGTTAGAGCTAAACAGAACTGCAGGAAAAGGATAAAAATTAAGACTTTGACTGTTCACCTAGCTGTAGTTATCTCTCCCCACTTCTCTTGAAAGAAAAAATCCACTAAAAACTGTGCCTTATGCCAAAACACTGGACAAGTTCCACTCCTCTGCATGCATCCGTCTAACATTTGGTTAGGCAAATACATATGAACCACTTCGGTGAAGATCAAATACATTTTTACAGGCACCTGTTAGTCAAACTTTTTGGGAAGCAAACCACGCTTACAAGTTCAATACCGAAAGCTGAAATCAATAACATTTTTGTTATGAATCCAAAGACACACTACATATGAATTTAAATTTGTGCCAAGGAACTTTGGCTAGGTAACGCCCAAGAACTATCTGAACCACAGAAGTCTGCATAAGACAGTTGAATAGAGTGCTTTTCATCGTCATACATCCTCATTCACAAAGGGAAATTACAAAGCATACAGAATGAATATTCTGGTAAAACTTAAAACCTGATTTTAGTGTAAAATACAGGTGCAAGAAGTATGAAATTCCCCTTATTTTAGCTTACACACTTGCAAAAAGCAATAGAATTAATAATCAATAGTACTGAATTACACAGTTACATAAACAAAAACCACCCATACATGGGGCTTGGCTTAAATAAGGAAAAACATGTACTAATTAAAAAAAAACCCCACCATATGGCAGACCATAGCCTCTTTCTATTACCATTACTCTTAAAAATGTATGTTCTTTGTAACTTAGAAAGCTTCACTGTAAACATAGCAGGAAGATGGAAACAGTTTCTTTTATCCTTTATTTAAGTTCTGCTACTCCTTTACTGTACAAGTTTTGGTACAGTACTTTTCATGATTTCTCCAATGACATTGCTGAACTTTGCATTGAACATCACTTTGCAAAACATCAAATAAACACAGGCTTTCCCTGCCCTCTCGGCCCCTTCCCCCCACCCCTCCCCCCCCAAACAAAAAGGGTACATCTAAAGGGTATCTTTAGATCTAAAGGTAAGGACTGAAGCTACTTACAGCAAACCAGAAGTATTCTTCAGTTCATTGATGCTTTTCTCTGGAACCTTGCTGCCGCTAAACCATTTTTTAGTAGCAGAAAACAGTGATCGACTCAAGCCTTTCCTGGATATTAACTGCAAAAAGAAAGTAAATTAGAGCACTACATTGCAAGAGATATACTAATATATGTTAAACCAATATAAAAAAAAAGATAGCTTTATTAAGGCTTCCCAAATTATTTTTTCCATAAAGCAGAAAAATAAAAACCAATAAAATAGCCAAAACCACATTCCTTTAGAATGAATCACTGACAGTGATTTAGAATAATGAATCACAACTTCTGTTTCAGGCAGCTGAGGTTCACTATAGTTACTGTAAACTGCAGACATCTCAATCCTAAACATTTGATGATTATCTATGAAATCTAACAGAATATCTAATTTCTGGTATTAGTCCAAGCTAAAATTCAAGTACATACTTCGAGAGAACATTCTCTTTGTCACCATCTACACGAAGCATTACCACACCACTAACACTGATTTCAACTGTCAAGGGTACTAGTCATGCCTCCAAGCACGGTTACACAGTTCTATTCTTTTAGATAATTTCACTAATGAGGAAACTTTGACAGGTAATTACCATTCCCTTGATTTAAGGCAAACTACATCTCTTTTTAAAAGATGCTAATACCATGCTTTTCTTACCACTACTAGGAACATTATTACTACATTGCTAATTAGGCTGTTTGCTACACTTTATTTATGCATCTTTTTTTTTTTTTATGTTTCTTGATAAAATTTTCCAAGCATAAACAAGGTCAGCATATACAAACTCCTAAAAGTCAATTCAGGGAGAGAGTGTTCCTCATCGCATATGATATTAAGTATCAAAACCCCTCATGTTTAAAACTGTAACCTGAATTGATAATTCAATCAAAATACAGAGCTCAGACAAACTGACATCCAGTTCTCAGGATATCAGACAGACTGATATCTGGGTCCAGGTCTCATGCCAAGTACAATAATTTGATTGTACTAACGTAAGTCAATCCATCTCTCCAACTGTTTAAGACCATATAAACGTGAAACATTTTAAAAAGGACCTTACTGCAATGGAAATTTTGTTAATGCGGGTCCCTGACTTAACATGGGCATGATATTAACTATCACATATCCAAAAAATCCTAGTTTGAGAGAAGAATATTCAGTTGGAAAACCTGCCGAGATCACAACAGAACTGCAGATTTAGGGTCTCCATGCATTTCTCCCCCGTCAAGAAATAGCAATTGAAGTATGCAGCTTTTGTGCAGACAGTTATTGATGAAAATACATTTCTTAAACTTTAGTTGTGCATTTGAGTGTTAAAACCCAAAAAGTACATTTTGTTCCCCGTGCCAGAATTGTCCAGAAGCATAAAATATTAAGATTTTAGCAGCAAGGACAGATATTCCTTTTAACAGTTCAGACAGGCTTTCACCAAGAAGCCACTGAAGCTCTTCTACTACAACTTGGGGGTTTTTTTGTTTTTTTGAAGATAAATTGAGCAAAAACTGTAACTTCAGCTATTTCTCTGAAATTTACTTACAGGTTTCAGTGAGGTCATTGAATCATTAGATGCAGAAGGAAATAGTGATTTGAAAAACAGTTTTTTGGATAACTAGATTTATACCCCAACTGTTCTTATTACAGCACGAAGTGTTTTTAAAAGTAAACTGACCTGATCATTAAGTTGCCGAATTGTCTTCTCTATATGTGGCAAAAGTCCCCTAAATGTGAATTCCTGTATGAACTGTCTAATTCGATCGTGATCTGAGAGTGTTAAACAAGCACCATGGGGTGTTCCAGAATTTGCTTTCTTCGAGTCCTGCAATGATGCCGTAGCCTTCACGTAATCAGTGCTATCCAAACTGCCGCTGGGATGATCCAGTTGAAGGGGGTGAGTCTTAAAGTTATTTGACGGGCCATCTAGAGAAGAAATGAAACAAAAGCCCCAGTAAGTATAAACATATTCGGTTTTAAATGTCATTTTTATTAACCTACTTTGAAGTTTTCCTTACTCAGGACTCTTAAGCAAAGATGTTCACCAGTTATGCTGCACTACAGATCAGTGCTGAGCAGACAGCAGCAGAGCACCACCTGAGTATTACATCACTCCTGAAATTCTTCAGCTCAGGGAATCTCAGGAACTAGAAAATGGCAAAGTACATTTTTGTTCCCAACTACAGTGCAAAAAATGCCCAGAAAACATCAACATTGAAGGAAAACTATGAAAACAATAAAGTTAAAATATTTGTGAAAGTTAGAAAGGCAGCAGTTGTTACAATGGCTCCACTGGATCCATTCCAACTCTCGTTTTTTAACCTTAAAAAAGTAGCAAACTTGTTTTCCATGCCCTTCCAAGCAATCATGTAAAACATCCTCCGAAGCCCTCTTAGTTTAGTAAGAAGGGCTGTTGACCAATATTACATCAAGCTATCCGAACTAGACTGAGACACCGTTTCACTCCAAAACTTAAATAGTTCTCTTATTTATTGTTTCCTTTATGTAAGAAAATTAGCTTTCTTTATCTGGCCCTTGCAAGCACTGAGCAAAACAGAGCTGGTTTGGCTCATGAAATGCAAAGTTGGGTAAAGTTTAGCTTGCAGGCTACAAGGCCCTAGAAAACTGCCTTTTTTAGGCAACAGCAGGCTCTCCTACATATGCAAAGTCTCCCCGTGCCCTTCAAGTCAGGTTTTAAGGATCTGGGCTCAGTCAGGCCAGACGGTGTGGGGTATTCTCCACTTCTTCCCTATTTTATGATGCTTCTCACCTCAACCCTACACAGCTGCCTTTAAAATTTTAAAAGGCCACGCATTATTTTGCGCTCAATTTTATTTACTGCCCTCTGCCAACCACCAGCTCAATGGTGAAGCAAGTTCTTCCAGCCAACTTAAGGCAAGTTGCTACTCTGTCACTTCGTGATTTAAAACCTAAAACAGGGACCAAAAAAAAAAAAAAACCCACAAACCACCACCACACCACACCTCAGCTTCCAAGCCACATCTTAACACACTAACCAGAACTTTTATTATGATGAAAATTAACCATTTAATCCTATGTTACCTTTTATTGTCAGAGTTTGCAGACAATATGCTTAATCTTACCAAAAAAAATAAACAACCCAAACACATCAACAGCCATCTACCAGTTGCCACCAATCCAGTAGGTCAGCATCACAGCGGGTTTTTTTGTGGACACCAGGACATATCTTTGAGCATTTAGAAAATTATTTCTTTGGGAATTCCTTAACAAATCACTCAAGTGGTTACTGTCCAAGACGTGAGTCAGCTGTATAAATGTTATCACATCAATGTTTTGATAGATGTTATAAAAATACCTTTAATTTCACTGTCTAAGCCATCTGATATCAAGTGATCAGTATTCTTGTTTGAAATGACAGTATAAGGACAATCTTCATAGCAATCCTGCCAAAAAAAAAAAAGAAAAAGAAGTCAAAATTCTAAGAATAATAGAGCACAAACAGAAGTCAGTCAACAGTAGTTGCTAACTTTAATACCAGTTAACTGAATTATTAAGAAAGCATGTTTGTTCGTATATATTGATTTCTTAAGTAGTTCGTGAAATTTTAAGAACTGTTCCTATTGTAAAACTCAAGTTATATTCACCAACAAATGAAGCAATTATTTTCTGGATGGCTCAAATAGCTTCACTGTCAACTAAAGAAGGCAACTCCAACTCTTACACAACATTGCCTACAGCAGTGAAAGTATGCTCCCTAAAGGAACTCCTGAACAAGCTCATACAAAAGTGTCATCTATGTTGGACAGTTGACATGGGACAGAAGAAAGAAAAATATCTAATTAGTTTATGGTGGCACATTACTTACTCATCCTCTTAGCTTACAGAATGAGATGTTTTGACTTCCCAGGACCAGCTAGATTTGAAAAAGAACTATGATTCCACAAAGCAACCTTTTAATCAGATGCAGTTAAAACTGCAGGTCAGTAAAAGCAAACTCAAGAAGGAATATTTTTGGTCCTGAAGCCAAAAATATAGACATCTATGGCAAATTGAACTCAAGACTGAGCTAACACACACTCTCATTTGCCATCTTACAAGATGACAGACCAGACTGGACTGTAAAGAGTTACAGAAAAACCACACATACCCCCCGCAAAACAACACACCCACACTGTTTACTCAAGTACGGAAGACCTGGGGCAAAAAAAACCCCAACCACTACCAAATTTTAAGAGTGACGAAAATTAATCAAAATTAAAATAGAAAGTTACTACAAATGGCACACTTCTCAGGCTACATGCTCTTGTCGGTGCATAAAGCACAAGTCTTGTTTCAGTGCTCCTTACTGTCCATTTAAGTAGCAGAGAGGACAGTTCTTTCCAAGAGGATTCATCTAACGCTCTCAGCAAGTCATCGCTATGTTTAAAGTACCCTGACTATTAGCCCATTCTGTAGAAACCCATACATAACACTAAAGCAAAATTTAACACAACTAAAATGGGCTTTCATATGCACCTTATACATTGTTTTTAGAATACTGTAATACCTGGTTCTGGATAGTGTTTTTCTGAAGGTACTGACTCCAAGGATCTGGTATCTGTTCATCTGTTCCTCTATTAGACACCCGAGAATTTATTTTCAGCAAATAGCAACCCTGAGTTCCATACCTCTGCTTCATCTCTTCATAAATGGAGTCAGCTCTGAAAAAAATAAAACAGCATTTACCTTGTCTTGATGTCAAACCAATTACATTTTAAGTATGTACTGCAACAAGCTATTGTCGACTAGATTAAAAGGAAAATTCTCCAATGTTTAAAGCAGTCCTTTATGCAAGAGTGAAACCAAGAATCTTTGAGAATTAGTTCAGCAAGCTAGCAAAGAAAGCTCGTACGTCAAGAAGCTAGGTCAGATTATTTTCATTTTATATGAACACAAGAAGTAGATCTAAAATTAATACTTAGGAAATCTGCCTTGCTAACAGCCAGCATATTAATGGATCCTGTTGTATGTCTAATCTCAGACTTTATAACCGCAAACAGATGAACTCTTTGACTGAAATGTAAGTTCACTAAAGGCAGAAGACCCACCTTTGCTCTTCTCCTGTGCTTACATCATGCAGTAACACGTAGTATTTGAGTGTGTTTGGTATAAACCACTTGGGGTATAAGTATTCACTACTATGCTGAATTCGATGTTGTTCTTGAGACAGCTTCAGAAATTGCTCCACAGGCTCTGGTTCACTAGAAGAAACTACAAGCATACCTAAATTCACGTTAAGGAGATTTACCAAAAGAACACAGCAACAACCACTGATCATATAATAAAAACAGGAAGTGTATAAAATAAAATTGATGAGTACAATGTTTAAACCTGTAAAACACACTAGCAAAGTACATGCCACTAGATAATAATAAAAATTCTCTCATAAAAAATTTGGCCTTCATCTCAATTAAAAACCACACTATTTAAATGGTCAGTTAACTAACATCTGCAACCTGAAATAGTAGTTAAACGCATCAACATCATCTGTCTAATAAGCAGAAGTGTTCTCATTTTTACGTCACTGCCGCTACACAATCATTAATAAGGAACATCCTGCTCTGCTACATCTATTCACCAAATCAAAGAAATTAATTCAGAGAAGCCAGAAAGCAAGTTACACTTTGAATGTTACTAAAATCTAGAGGTCACGTGCCAGAATCAGTATTTTGCCAGTTTAATTCTGCACAAATGGTTCTCTAATGGCTACTAACATGACTGTTCCACTACACTGAAATAATAAAGCACAGTGAAGAGTTAGAACAGAGCAGGTGTTACGAAACCTGCAGCATTATAATTATTGTAAAGCTAAGCACCAGCTATGTCATGAAACAGTATTATTTTTGCTTTCCCTGTAGACAAGCAAATCATGCCTAAGTTTTGGTTTTAAAAAAAAAGCAAAAGCATTTAGGCATCTTTCTAGACTATTTTTTGTCCAAAACAGCTCAAAGTTCATACATTTTCCAAAACACCCTCCCCAACCTCCCCCCTCCATCTGCTAGAAAGCTGTAAAAAGCAGCAGGTGCACCCCAAACACACAAGCCTCGCGTATATAAGGGACTTCTTGTCCATAAGGGACACCTAAAGAGCTACAGCAGAAAGCATTTTAGGATGAGGAAGATTAGTTTACAGGTATTACCTTAGAGTTCGGTTTGGCATGTACAAAAGCACAGTTTTAGGGGAAAAAAAATAACAAATAAAATCCTGATACTCCCTTATGAAATGGGTCTGTATAGTCAGACATAGGAAAAAGAGACATATTTCAAATCATAAAGGCAAAAAAAGTTATTGCAAAATTTTGAAGTCTCCTACATTACATTTCAGCAGCCAGCTATAACAGCCTCCACCAGAGAGGTCTGTAACACTCAAAGGATACATGCAACATAGTGGTTTAAGAATTCATGATCTGATGCAGGCATGGACTGAAGAAAGCACTCTCTGTAAGACTCAAACCAGGGAGTAGTAGCTGGAATACACAACAATATGGATGAATTAGAATATTCAGCTAAACATCTGTTTACTTATTTAAGAGAAGGAAATACGAAAGACTACACCTAAAAGTGAAGCTTGCCAACTCCGACAAGGTTTGCATGGCAGGGGAAAGAAGGGGGAACAGTCCAAAGAGAAAGCACCTAAAATACACACAAGTTTCCAGAGAAACAGTAACTGAATATTATCTTGAGCACCCACTTCCTCAACACTGTAGGCTCACAATTCAGTCCTTAAGAGCAACTACTCCACATCACCCCTTTAAACACACACTTGGGAAAGAAAAAAACAAATCAAAATTCTTCTAACAGTCCCTGAATATGCCTCAGCTAGTGTGCTGGTTTTAGTTGGGATGGAGTTAATTCTCCTCACAGTAGCTCCTATGAGGCTATGCTTCAGTTGTGCTGAGAAAAATATTGATAACACACTGATGTTTTTGGTTGTTGCTAAGTAATGCTTACATCAAGCCAAGGACTTTTTCAGTTTCTCATACCGCCCTTGTGTCCCCAGCTTCTCCTCTACAAGAACCTGGGAGGGGACACAGCCTGGACAGCTGACCAAAGGGACATTTCATGCCACCAAAAGTCACACTCAGTTTATAAGTTGGGACAGTTAGCAGTGATTTCTCTCCTGGCCCTGAGACTGGCTGAGCATTGGTGATATCATTTTGGTTTCCTTCCCATTTTTTATTACATAGGAGTAATAGTAATTTTCATTATATATTATTAATATTACTAGTATAATTAATTTATTTCACTTTCAATTATTAAACTGTTCTTACCTTAACCTACAAGTTCTTATCATCTGATTCCTACTAGGTGGGGGGTAGGGGGTGAGCGAGCAGCTATGTGGAATTTGGTTGCTTACTGGGGCTAAACCACCACAGCTAGACATGTAAGAATTGACCAAAAAGCAAAATTCACTTTTGTGTATGTAGAGGAACTAACTAAGGATTACTTAAACCCTATCCTGCCAGTTTGTCTAAAGCTTTTTGAAAGTGTTGTGACTTGGCTTGACAGTGGGGGGTAGGGGGTGAGCGAGCAGCTATGTGGAATTTGGTTGCTTACTGGGGCTAAACCACCACAGCTAGACATGTAAGAATTGACCAAAAAGCAAAATTCACTTTTGTGTATGTAGAGGAACTAACTAAGGATTACTTAAACCCTATCCTGCCAGTTTGTCTAAAGCTTTTTGAAAGTGTTGTGACTTGGCTTGACAGTAGTCCCCTTGTCCTGCTGATTGAACGAGACAGTTCAGCTGTCAAAGCAGAGATCCAAAATGCTAAAAGCTCAGATCCAAGCTGGGCCATTAATGGCTTATAGTGTTAACCTGCCATGTTCAAATGCCCTTTTACAATAGGGATCTCCTTTTTCTAAGAGTAAAAAGCCAAGGGAAAACAAGTATGCCCAGGACAACCAAAGAACAGGTGAACTTAAAAAAAATCTTGTCTGTTTCTTTCCACTCCAACTATCCGTCTAGCAATGAAATATTACTTCTTCTTTAAAGATCCTTTTATGCCATCTCAATTCTGCAACTCCTTCCCTTGAGTAGAAAAAAAGGACCCCAGAGCAAAATTAGTCTACTTTCAATAACATGATTTCACACTGAAATTAGCTGGAATCCAGGATAAACTCACCTGCAAACTAGAAAACAGTAACTAGTCCAGAAAACAATGCATGAATAAGATATCCTGAAGGTATTTATTTTCTTTATATGGCCCCAAGGGAACACATTCTTTGATCTAATTTGCATAAAAGTTTCCAATGCTTTGTAAACCTTCCCTTCAGCCTACAAACACACACACACCACAACAAACAAAAACACCACTTTGATTTCTTACCTGACTTTAGGAAATTGAGGGGTTTATGTTGGAGTTATCACAGAATGGTAGGGGTTGCAATGGACCTCTGGAGGTCATCTAGTCCAACCCCGCTGCCAAGGCAGGTTCACCTAGAGCAGATTGCATGGGAATGTGTCCAGGCAGGTTTTGAATATCTCCAGAGAAGGAGCCTCCACCACCTCTCTGGGCAGCCTGTTCCAGTGCTCTGGTACCCTCAGAGTAAAGAATCTTTTCCCCTCAAGCACAGGTGAAACTTCCTGTGCTCTAATTTGTGCTCCTTGCCCCTTGTCCTGTCACTGGACACCACTGAAAAGAGCCTGGCCTCATCCTCTTGACACCCACCCTTTACATATTTATAAGCATTGATGAGATCCCCTCTCAGCCTCCTCTTCTCCCAGCTAAACAGACCCAGCTCTCTCAGCCTTTCCTCATAAGGGAGATGTTCCAGACCTCTAATAGTCTCTGTAGCCCTCCTCTGGACTCTCTCCAGTAATTCCCTGTCCTTCTTGAACTGGGGAGCCCAGAACTGGTAACAGCACTCAAGATGCGGCCTCACCAGGGCACAGCAGAGAGGGAAGATGACCTCCCTTGACCCACTGGCCACACTCTTCCTAATACACCCCAGGATACTATTGGCCACCTTCTAGTGTGTCAAGTTAATGCATTTTGTTTAATCTTACATTGTCAAGCCATCTTGCAGCTTCATCCACACAAGAGTCAGATACAGTCACACTTTATATCTGAACTCAGTGTAGTAGTCAACACATCTCACAAAAGAGATCAATGAAAGGCAAGTTTCTAGCTTTTGATTATAGCCTTTTGAGCAACTCAACTGCTCTCTGAGCACTCATTTAGGGTATCAAACTACCTTGGCTTTACCAAGTCCTACATGTAAGTATGCCAACTATTTAAATCAAGGAAAACACAGCTTGTTATTAAAAACAAATTGTGAGAATGACTTGTGCATATTTTTCACATGTCTAACAGCCTTGTAGTAACTCCAGTTCAAGACAAACAATGCTAAACTACATAAGGTAAAAATTTCAAATGCATTTTAGTTTCAAGCTGTTTTCAGTTTTCTATTTCTGTTTTGTAGCTGAACCACAGCAAAAGTGAGGGTGTTTCTGGGGATTTTGGGGGTTTTTTTGTTGTTTTTTTTTTTTTTTTGTAATCTGACATAGCTACAGTGAAGTACTACTAGGTTCTGTGGGGTGGTTTGTTTTTCTCTTTTTTCCCCTCCCCTTTCTCATTCAGACTATTAAGAAGCTTGGAAGTGGCTACAAAGGCAACTGATTCCCTCTGCACAACCACAACATACGTTAACAGCATTCACTCAAGAGCATTTACTGGACTGTAGCTACTTATACTAATTACACAATATAGAGGCCCACACTTAAAAGAACACTATTCAAAAAAAAAAAATCACACATGTAACATTTCATAACACATATTATAGCAGTGTGTACCAACACTGTGTCATTTACATACAGACCTATACAGACCTGTATGTTTTGTCTTTTTCCAGTATACTAAACAAGCAGAATTGAAGTTTGTCTAAACTTGTTAATGTGTTCAGAAATCATTAAGAAAAAAGCTGGTAAGTAATACTTGTACATAACAGCCTAAGAATGAGAAGTCTACTACATGAGGTTTTGTAGTTTTTAGCTACCTGACTGACCACGTAGAATTTCACAGACACCCATACTCTAGCGCATTCAGAAAGGAAGGCATTTAGCAACATCTAAACAGGCACTATTGGAAGGATAGCTATTACTGAAGGCTTCAACTCCGTTAATATCTAAAACTGAAAACCATCAAAATCTGGGTCTTACAAACCACAACATAGAGCTTCACTGTAAGTTGAGAGGTCAGTAACCAATGCATTTTGGTAGCAACACATCTTATAAACTAGGTGAAAATGTATTAATTAAAAAAAGGCAGCTTTTTAAGAGAGTCATATTCCAGAAAGAATATCAGAGTAGCAGAGGCGTGTGTGCGCAGCACTTCAGTTCCAATTTGAAAAGCACTACTGTCCCCTGAGAAGGAACTTTTAGAGGGAAGCAGAAAAGTATTTACTTTTGATTTACAGAACAGTGACAGCGTACAGTTCCCTAGAATGCAGCAAGACAGTGCTTTTACCACATCAGGTCATTTCCCACCACCACTCTGCACTTATTGCCTCTACGGAAAGACCAAATGATTTAGATTAACAGGATTAGAGATGTGACTACAAGAAAAATTAAACAACCATCACCAACAATTTTTGATTTAGGGGAAAAAAATGGAGGAACACACATCTACGCCAAGAAAAGTGCTAAACAGTTGTAGCAAATGGTAAGGAAAGGTGGATGGGGCACATGGAAAAGGAATAAAGGGCAATTTGGCAAACCAGCACCAACCACAAAAAATACCTGAATAAAACGTGGATGTGTTCAGTTCCATCAGTGTCTCTTTCCAATTACTGTACCAAGGAACACTAGCTTTAACTGAGCGATCTGATAGAAAAAACACGGTATTATTATACTAAAAAGGGTCAGGTGCAAACACAGTACTGGCTGTTACACTCTGGTAGCATGAGGTAGAAAACCTATACCATGCAAGCCCATTAGGGACTGAAGACATTTGATTTCAGCTAACCTCAATCATAAACATTCAGGTTCCTCCACATTCCAGTGTACTTCAATAAAATTCAGTTTTAACTTCTGGTTCAGCCCAAATTATGTGCTTGAATAAAAAACAGAAATCTATAAAGCAGTAAAAAAGAGTTATATTTAGGTATTATTTCCTTTTTTCTAATTGGAAGATACTATAGGCGTAAGACACTAACTTCTGAGACTTCTCAGCCTGTGGTACTAAAGTAACTGAAGACGCCAGCTGCTGAACGCGGTTGCCCTAACATTCTCCCTTATCTCTCCATCATATTCCTGCACTGCTGCATGCCAGCATGAGCAACATGTACCCCTGAACAAATTCCAGGGAATGATCCTGCTTAAAACTTGTTTGGGAGAAAGAAAAACAAAAAATTAAGGCTTTAGTGGGATCACTTTTCCTCACTCTCCACATGCACCAGTACACGGAGAAAGCAGGTATGGCTGACATAAGCACCCCTTCAGCATCAACCAGGTCCCTTGGTACAAGATGATTATGGAACTCCGACTCTTAAACAACAAGTGAAGCAAAGAGGGATTACAAACTGTTCACCCAATTCATGACAGCAGTTCCAAATTCTAAACAAGAGCAGGATCACAGTCCTAGTGCTGGAAACACTCTCATAACGAACTTGTTATTGTTTCTTCCTTCAAAATATACTGCACTTGATCATCATTAAAGATTATGGAAATGTTTTAATATTGCTATCCTAGAAAACTAATTCACCAAAAGAAAAAAGCCAATTAAAGAAGACATTAGAGTATTTCACATTTCCATGCCAAAAGATTATGTTCTGTTGCCAGGAATAAATGCTTCCATGGGTTTTCAATATAATGCTCTAACAAAGTTGAAAAAGTTTCTTAGTAAATACTCAGTTTTCCAAGTAGAAGAGGAATCATAGAATCATAGAATGGTTAGGGTTGGAAGGGACCTTAAAGATCATCTACTTCCAACCCCCCTGCCATGGGCAGGGACAACTTGCACTAGACCAGGTTGCTCAAAGCCTCATCCAGCCTGGCCTTGAAGACATCCAGGGATGGGGCATCCACAACATCTCTGGGCAACACTTAAGAGGAACTCTTACTGACAAGCTAGGGACTTCCTCACATCCTTCTGCGTGAGTGTAACGGGATCCAAGTTTCATCATCAGGAACACTGTGTCAGTGCTTTTTGCTAAACCCTAAGAAGTGGTACCACAAAACTACAAAGTTGTTACATGATTTTGTCCTTGTGTATTATCTCAAGCATATTATACATCTCTCCTTCTCTCAAGCATATAGTCAGGCTGAATAGAAATAAGAACCTGATTACTGAGAGACATAAAATAGTCAAGTATAATAATTTGTATATCTGAGGCTCCAGTAGCAAGTAAGGAAAACAAAAGGAGAGTTATTTGCTTCTACACCTACAAAATAGAGTCAATATTTTTTTCTTCCCCTCTGCCAGTACCTTATTTCTAAAGTGAAGTCATTGGAAATGTCATGGAAAAGTCTCTTCACTAAAACCATTCTGCTTTCTTAGGGTCTTCCAAGCTCTAGAACTGAAGCAGACTTGCCCTCCAAAAAGATTTCACACCAAAAAAAAGTGGCAATTCACCAATTTCACAGGTAAAGGGGGGCACAGAAACTGAAAAAGGGTGCAAGTTTCCAACAGTTCTCAAAAATTACAACTTCCAGGCTCAAGTATTTTCCTTTACTATCAGTATTTCGCATCATTGAGGACATGGGTTGTAAATTAGTTAAAGATGTAGAATTATGCAATTTCCATTATTAACAAAAGATAAATGAATGTACTATGACAACACCAGTTATTAATCCTCATGAGTGTTTGTCAGCCTTTTGCTATAGCAGAGCCAAATTCCTCACTGCATGTTGAGTCTTAAGCACAATAAATTACTTACGTTTAAATAGGGCAATGCATACATGCTTTAAATTAAGTATGTACTCAAAGGCTTTAATGGATTTAGGATCTTAATTGGGAGGAGTTTAATCTTCTCAGATCTCAAGATCAGGTCTCATTTAGTATTATGCACAATGCCTTATCCCTCAGAGATCTGAAAACAACATTTTTAGAATAATCTAGCCATTTTGACAGTGAAATATGAAACACTGAGTTCCACTGGAAGCAAAAAAAAAAAAAAAACCCCAAGCAAGACAAGGAATCACACACCTTTCCTCAAAAGCCTTTTATCTTCAAAATTTTTAGGAAAACTTTATGAACTCTATGCATTAAGCAGTAAGTAAAAAGACAAACAAACAAAGCCAGGAGGACTAACTTCAATGTAAAGCTGTATGTTAGTGTCAACAGTGCAATGAAGTTCTGGTATTTATTCAGCTAAGAGTAACAAGTTAGTATATCAGGTTTGTAACAAGAAAATACTTCAAATTAGAGAGGTTATCACAGCTGAAGCACAGGTATTTCCTACATTAAAACAATATGATGACTTAACACAAGGTTCAGAAGAATTACAAAAATAGGTAACATTACATTAAGAATTATTAATTAAATTCAGCCACTCTTTTAGCATTATGTAAAAACAAAACTATCTGATAAAACTGAATCAGTAATAACAATGACTCAAAACTCATCAACAGAGTAACTTTAATATAAACCAAATATAAATGAAGGTTAGAAACCTTACAGTAAATTCCAGTTTAAGTTACAGAAAAATACAGAATCATTACATACCACTAATGTTGAGATCATAATCTCCAGCTGTGATCACATTAGCTACTAGTCCTTCAGCAGGCTGACTGACAGACACGACATCGTTCAAAAGTTTTCGAATGGCACCGGGCTGAGGTGGGTGAGTAATAATGTTGTTGACAGCAATCTTCAAATTTTTAATTATGTGAAGCTGATTATTAGGATCTCTCATGTGAACTAAAAAAAAGAAAAAAGTACATTACTGAGGAATGTAACAGAGTTAAAATAGTTACCATAAACCAGTATTTCTCCAACATATTTTCCTTTAAATATTACTTTCTTCACTAAACTTCATCATCAATTTCAGATCACAGACCATAGTACTTCAGTATCAAAAACTGAGCGAGGGGAAGGGAATAAAGACAAACTACTTCATGTTCAACATTAGGCTCATCTAAGCAGACTGATGAAAGCCTAGCATAGGCTTATAAGACCTTAGCTTACAAGAATATCCACACAGAGTAAAAAAGTACTCAAAACACATGCCCTACATTGCTGCAGTCCCTTCCTTGAGGAATGTACTCAACTTGAACAGAAAGCCCGTAGTAACCATGTACAGATCACATTACATTTCATATTCCAAAGAGTCCCTAGTTTCCAAGAAAACTCCAGTACAGAATAACAGCATTCAAAAAACTTGACAGGTATAGCACAGTACTAGTCCATCCAAAATGAACGTATCCTTCTATTTTCAATACTACAGTATAGTTATCTTAGTTTGGTTTGCTGTTGGGTTGTTTTTGTTTAAGAAACAGTTTCAGAACTCCCCTGTTCTCCAAAAGGCATCACACAATTGATTTATTTTAAGATAATGTTACTGAAGTTACACTTCACGAATGACAAATTTCTGGTAAAAAAATTAATCTATTAAAACGAAGCCAACATTAGTAACACCAGCCTTCCTAATTCACTGTTGAATGCCTGTTTAAAAAACAGAAAAAGTCTTAAGAGTATTAAATACTGATTTCAGAATTCTGCATGAATCTTCCTGGCAAATGGTGGATTATTGCCTGCAGCCTCCAAAAAAAAAAAAAAATCCCAACAGTGCAGTTGAAGTGCCCATGGGCCTAATGCTTATGACAGAACTACAAAGAGCTGGCAAGCATGTAGGTTGTTGGTGTGGAGAAGTTCTCCATTTAGAAAAAGTGAAGTAGCAATGAAACTAATATTCTGGAAAAAACACAAATTCATTATTAAAATGACCCTTTAAAAGGTCAATACCAGACTTGCTATTAACACACAGTAACTTACACTGTTCTGCCTTTGTGTTACTTATCCAAAAAATATTTTCCTTCCATTAAGACCAACTTCTCCAAGAAACCCATCAGCCAGAAAATGCCACCATAGAGAGTCCTAAACCCATGCAAAGGGGTCGATATCAAGTCTAAACGACATGGCAGCAGCGAAGTCCAGCAAGGTGATTAACGACTAAGTATTTAACTGAAAGTTAAGGTTGAAATTCCATGTAGCTGTGCCAGCTATACAAAGGGTACCTTTTTTTCTTGGTATTTTTTAAATGTACAGAAAATAATCACAGGCAGATTTCACTTTTTTCTTTAATCATATATATGTGACTGCTTTTCTTAAGCCCCTGCTTTTGTTTTGTTGGGGTGGTTTTGTTGGGGTGTTTTGGGGGTTTTTTTTGGTTGGGTTTTTTTTTAAAGTCTCAGTCTCCTAAAAAGCAAAAAACGATTAATCACATGAAAGCTAAGGTTTTCTTTTCCTTGTACATTTATGTGTACCAGCCCACTTATGTGCTTAAGGTCTAGCTCTGTGATCTTTTCACTAAATTTTGCATGGGCTGCAATCACTTTTGTATCTTACAGACAAAACTACATTTTACCATAAGTAATAATTTAAGCTCCACATAACTTGTAAATGCCGAGCTCCCTTTGCATGAATCTTCGTGAAACTTGCTCCCTCAAGCCGTCTGTTTTTAAAAAAAAACTACTCACATTTCAGCAGACATTGCAATTCTGAACCTGCTGATTTTAACGTCACTTTCCCTAACTCAAACCACAAGCACCACCAAGCAAGCCAGGCTCTATGTGCAGGCAGGACACATGGCATATGCCTACCCAAGACGCCCACAGTGCCCCACAGCACAGCCCTGGACTCCTCTGCCTTTTATTTTCACAAATCACCGTTTAGCACGTAATGGGCAGCACAACAGAAGATTCTTCTTGTTCTCATCTTGCGACCAACCACAACATTCACACCGTGAAGGTCTGAAAGTTCTTTCCTGCCAAGGCCTGTGCCTTCAGCCCCTTCCAGCCTGGAGAGCACTCCATACCTTTTCCACAAGCCTTTACACAAGTAACAGCTGCAGAGGGGAAGCCAGCTCACGCTGGATGTGCTGACAGTCCAGCTTAGCCGTTAAGGCACGTTTCCAGCGCCGTTCAAGTCTATTTTTTTATCAGCCGTAAGTTTCAGATTGAAGAGGTTCATCGTAAGGCTGTATCAACACAGAGGAGGACAACTGTGCTGGCTGAACTCAACCGCTCCACCTCAGCATTTCTATCACAAAACTCAAGAGGGGATTTTTTTTTTTCCCCATGTTAAAATTACTGAGGAGATGAGATGTAAAGGAAATGGGAGGGACAAGCAACTAAGAAACCAGTTTCCCTTTACCGGTGCAGCTACAAACTAAAACTCATCCTCAGTGCCTCTCCTAAAATATAACAGCAATAATAACAATATATATTCTATAACATAATACAATGAAGAGCAAATGTATTTTCATACAGGACACAGATGACACTTCTGGCACACGTGCCATGCTAAAGGCTGACATAAAGGCTACATTGAACCCTGCAAAGCTCTTGCCTTAAGCCCTAATAAAAATTTTCTAGTGTTACAGGTTTCCTTCAAGTGTTCTTAAGATGGATTCAGAAATTACTTCACCAAAAGTAGGAGCAGTAACAAGTGCTAGAACAAGATCTTTCTTACCAGAAGCTAAGAATATTCATATGTTGACTAAAATACTCACGAACAAAGAATTCCTAACATCAAACTAAGCTCATCAAATAAATGCAGTGTTCCTGTTATACTCCTTATTTCCAGCACATACTTAAGGCTTAGAATCAGAGTTATCAGAAGCTCCCCCTTTATGACATAAACCACTTTGGTTTAAGAGTAACCAAAGCTACCTTAAAGTGACACTTGCTAGTTGAAGCGTAGACTGTAACTCTCCCTCCCAGCAAGACAATATTTTTAAAGATTCTTAAAAACAGGATGCTATTTTAGAGAAAACCTACCTATACAATATATACACTTGTTAAATTAGGCACCAATTCCTCCTTCAATCACAAAGTGACTTATGAAAGTCAAGAAGCTAAAAAATTACAGTAAGGAACACTTTGAACCTGCACTCAGGATTTCCTACTACCACAGTTCGCTATGTTGCATGGGTATTTTTGGCTACACTAACATTAGCAAGTCTCCAAAAGGCAGAATTTAATTAGTAGATTGATACTGATTAGTGCAGAGGCTCCCCCACTCTACATCTACATTATGTACGTTTGTGGGGTTCCACTTGAAGTCAGATATAATCTGGTCTCTCCTTGGACTGAGCAACCCCAAGAAGCATGCGGTTCAACACTATGTGAAGAATCAAGCAGTGGTCTGGGCCTCCACGTGTCCGTTAACATGGGAAGGATAATTGATACATGCACAGTATCAAGCAAGCTGTACAGCTCAGCTTGGCTTGTGTATCAAAACTGTTTTGCACATAAATCAGGAGGTTCATTTTCTAACGCACTGCTTCTAAGTGAGAATGTTGAGGAACTTGTAGCCTTCAGCAGGCTCATAGACTACACAAATCCTAACCTTCAGAGAAAAATCTGTATTGTAATAGGACTCCAAAAATGCAGAGGCAAACTAGTGACTGAGCTTTTCACATTATAGAGGAGTTCAGGAAGTAATACACAAAGTTTTGCACATGTACAAGGGATAGCTTATTTCTAAAGAGATGAAATACTAATCAACCCAATTCTATATTACAAATTCAGTGAAACAGCCATTAAGTAAAGACAGGAGCATTAATAAAAAAAGGACAGCATTTCATGCTCCCTTAAGGACAACTGTGCTTAAAAGCGAAGGCATCAAAACAATCATAAGCAGTGAAACACATGGTTGTGGAGGTATGTGTACATACACACCTTCTGCTGTACCATGATCAGACCATTTATCGTGCCCCTCTTTCCTTGGACATTGGACATGAAAACAACCACGGAAAAATTTTTACTGCTAACTCTGGTTGAACTTACTATGGTAGTGCTATTTAAGAACTCCGCCTGTGTTTCCAGGTCTTGTGCACAGGATACAGTTAACAGTGCCACTATGCAACAGTGTTTGTGCAGACTGCAACGAGCATGTTTCCCTGTCAGAGAACTCCACAAGTTCTGGAGCTAGAGAAACTGCTTACCATTATACAAACTCATGAGGCATTTCATTGCACCGTACTACTCTTCTACCTGAAGCAAATGCCTAGTACAGGCTTCTCTATCCCCACACACGCTGGCTTTCACCACAAGAAGTTACATATAGCGTGCAGTAACGTTTTCTCCATTAAGCTAGAAGAGGAAGTCACACTTGGAGGGAAGAACTGCAGTCAAGCTTGAAGCCTCCTGAATATACAGAGATACACAGAAACTTCTACAGCAACAAAACCCTCTGTACCAAGCTTCAGCTTCCCAGTTTTCTGATCCACGGGTCAGTTTTTGAACCAGATGGTTCAGGCTGTCAAAAGTCAGGCAGCCTACACAGAACAGAAAGGTTGCCCCTTCTCTAAGATTCACCACAACGGCCACAGCTGCAAAATCAGCAAATTAAAACTGTATCACAAGGATTTAGATGCAGTTCATGAGGGTGTCCGTTACTACATGGCAGAGCTTGCAGAAGACCTGTTACAGACATATCATAAATTACTACACAATTATGAAAATCAAGCAGTTGAGCACCTCTTCCCAAGTTTTCAGAAGCATACAGAAACTGAGTCAGTATGAGTCTCTCAAGTAATAAGCTCAAAGTCTTAGGTTATGTCAAGGGAGGGAGTCTAATCATTAGCCACAACTAACACCGTGATTAAAAGCGGGTGAAGACTGGTTTATAAGCATCACACAGGGAATGCTGAGGATGATTCCGGTTTACAAGTTCCTCAACTGTTACAATAGTTGGAACAAAGAGTTGCAACTAAGCGACAACAGGATGAAGTATTCTTCAGAGCGAATGCTTCATTTTGAACAGTCTGCCTGGTTTTGTTTGCTAGATGCATTTTGCAAGCTTTTCACTGAAGAACCTAGAGAGATACTTAAGTAAGTTCAGAACTCCAAGAATGTGAGCTTCTGCATTTATTTTTCTCTCTGCTGCATTCTCACATAGCTCATAAGTGTTGCTAACAAAGGGAAAAACATGGTTATAACCAAGTTAAGATTCATAAATTATTAAGACATACCACAGAACTAAGGCAGATTTTAACACACACTAGCTTTTAAATCAGTGATTATATTTTTAAATAGCAATGCACAAAGCTGACTCAAGTGACAGGATTTTTTTTTTTGCACTGTTTCCTCAACACATGACATGAAGTCTGAGCTAAGCGTCTGTCAGAAACCAATTCTGACAAGTGTCACTGCGTTACTATTTTGACAAGCAGTTCTGTTCCAATTGCTGTTCTGAACACCACTGTGATGAGCAGTGGCCTGAAAAGTATAGCTTAGTTAAATTTAAAAATCCAGATAGTACCGCATTACAGTGAAAGAATCCTATTGTTTCTCTAAAGATGGTCAACTTCCAGTTTTGCTGCAACTTCACGTGGTCATTTCATCAATGCCACATAACCAGCTCTAATCTCACCTTCTCTTTGCATAGGTCTTACAGAAATATCAACAAAAAAGTACGTATGACAAAATTACAGGTAAGAGAAAGCGAAGACTTGCAGCTGAAATCACAATGAATGTTTGTGAAAGACTGACCATACTTTCAACGACAGGGTACTTTATTAACAACCTTAACCCAAGTGTGAAATCCAAGATCTAAAGCAAGTCAGCCACACGTATTAGCCAGGTAACGATAAAGTCTTTCTGAGGTAAGAAAAAGCCGGTTTGGAAGAGCTATATTTACAGACACCTTTCTCTCAGGCGCGTGCTGTCTCCAGGAGAAGCCTAACTTCCAAGGTTGCATCGAGCAGAACAGATCGAATGAAACTAAACTGACTCAGCAGCCACCCGGGGCACCCCGGCAGACGCGTGCCTCCGCAAAGCCCGTCACGGCTCCAGGTACCACCCGACCGAGCGGCCGCCGCCGCGGCCTGGGGCGC
>NW_010257060.1:76902-111585 GCF_000690775.1 Eurypyga helias | reverse complement strand
GCCGGAGTTAAACCATGACAACTGGTAAGTTTCAGTGCCTGTACAACATGTGTGAATAGGTGCCACTGTGGATGCAAAACACATCTTAAAGTTAATATTCCAGAACTCCAGTTACTGAATCAATAGCAGTTTTGCTGTTGATATCAGCTGCAGTACAAATGCATAATGATAATAACAGCGTTTAAATAACTTCTATGAAAATTATAAATATCTGAAAGAAAGCTAGATACTGTAAAATATTACAGTTGGAAGGGACCTACAGCAATCATCTAGTCCAACTGCCTGACCACTTCAGGGCTGACCAAAAGTTAAAGCATGTTGTTAAGGGTATTGTCCAAAAACCTCTTACACACTGACAGGCTTGGGGCATAAGTCACCTCTCCAGGGTCAATCTGCAATTCAGAATCCATAAGAATCTCATATAGATAACTGCACTAAAGAATTACAACTCAGTCACACAGTTCCATTTTCTAATGAAATGCTCTGTAAAACATAGCTACTTCGCTGTAGTCAGTATTTAAACATAGTTGTTGTTTTTTATTTGCTGTGAAAGTTACTTATGTAGGGGTTTTTTTGGGGGGTGTGGGTGCCCCCTCTTTGTCTATGTCGTTCAAACCATCTTAATTTTAACTTATAATGGGCAAATTCCCAACTTTCTGGTATTCTCTGTTAGAAGCCAATCCCAAGCCTGTCATGATGATGGTAAGGAACAGAGTCTTTGGAGAGGCAGCATCTCATTTGCAGTGAATTCCTGGATGGTTTTTCTTAAATTGGTTCTTCCCCAGGAGTAGCTTAAATGTGGTTATTCATTTAAATAGTTTACTACTGGGAAAACAAAGCTCTATAAAGTACAAGATCTCATTTGCAAAGGGGGTCCTAGGGACTGAAAGTGGATATACACGTGCCATGTGTTGCAGTCTCCCTCTTCTGCTTTTCCTGCTGTTAGGAAATAATTTGAAAATTACCTAAAATAGGAACAATATACTCAGTGGCTGAACAAAAGGCTCAGATGTGTCTCCATAGCAGAGCCCACACTGGTAACCTTCAGCAATAGTTCGCTTAGTCCACAGAAAAAACAAAGTGAATGTTTACTGGAAGGAACAGCACAGCTTCCTCCCAGGAGGGGTGTCACAGACCTGAAGGAGGGCTTGGCTGTGGTGGGTGGGAGCCTCTGGCCACGACTGTGCTAGTAAAAGGGATGTGACTAGGACCATCCTTTGGTCATGAGAGCAGCTGGCACGTAACAGCTTTCGTGCTCTGAAACACAGATGCTGCCTCAAATATGTCTTTGGAAACTCCAAATCTTGAGTCATGCCCATGCGTAAAGTATGTCAAGGAGCAGACTGACAACCACAAAAGATGCTGACTTCCAGTGCAGCTTCTCCTTTCAGCTGTCTCTTGAAATTGCACACTGAAAGGTGTTTTCACCTAATTTAGGGGCAGAACAAACTAAATCCTTGGGTCATTCATGTTTATCAAAGAGCCCAAAGCACTGGTGATAAAAACTCCAGGAAAAACAATGCTTTTTTTCATACATCTAAAATCTCTTCATTTTGAATAGTTTCTCAGATGACAGTATGGAGAATATCTTTCAAGACACACATTTAAAAATTGTCACAAGCACAACAAATTGCCCTGAAGTAACAGCCATCTTACTAAGGATGCTCCAGCATTGGCCCTTTTTATCTTAAGCTTGCTTAAAACATAAGAAAATGTTTTAAACTCTATCAGAAGGTCCCACAAAATTGTATTTGTTAACTGGCTTTTAGAGTTAAATGCTACATGCTTTTTTGGCATACAATTGAAGTTAAATTTTAGTATCATATAGGAGATCATCTGTGCTATTATACAGAAATGAATCATAGAATCATTTAGGTTTGAAAAAGACCTTTAAGATCTTGGAATCCAACCCTTAACCCAGCACTGCCAAGTCCACCACTAAACCATGTCCACATCTACACTCAACCACTTCCCTGGGCACCCTGTTCTAATGCCTGACCACGTGTTTGGTGAAGACATTTCTCCTAATGTCCAATCTAGACCTCCCCGGTGCAACTTGAAGCTGTTTCCTCTTGTCCTATTGCTTGTTCCATGGGTCAAGAGACCAACACTTGTGTTGCTATGACCTCCTTTGAAAGGAAGAAGATAAAACTCTTTTTCAGGTAAGATATGTAACTTCAAAAAATGCATATTCCTCCTATATATTCATTGTTTTTTCTGCCATCTATTTTATCATAAACACACAAAATAGCTACAGTCCCCAAAGAAAGGAATTAAATGCATATACCACCTTTTCTTGCAAGTTCTCTGAAAAACTGTGATTTAGATTTTCTAAATGGAATCACAGTTATCAAATTCCAAACATGATTTTTATTTATTTTAAAGGAGTAACTAGGAGAAGTGAGCTGAAGTTTCATTGACTTTATAAAATCAGTATTTTGTCATGTTGATGTCTTCTTCCCTGAACAAAGCTTTCTATTAGTGTCTTTTACAATTATGTCTGTTTGATTATTAACAGTTGCATAAAAATATATATATATATTTTTTACCCATTTTCTGTTCTGTTGTTTGTTTTGTCTGGAAAGGAGATTTTTCTCTAGAAAGACAAAAAGCTCAGTTGCCTCAATGTAATTGTAGTCTGTTTAGTTTAAGCAGAGATTTTAGTTGATCTGAAGTAAAAACTGTTGGGTTTTTTGCTGTAGGTCGGGTGAACAAAAGCTATGCTTTTCCATTTCTTTCCTGACTTTATTACCTAATTGTTATTCCTTATTACAAGGTGCCTGCCATTATTTTATTCATTTATTTTGCAGCAGGCTCCTTTTCTCTTACACTTGTTCTAACTGGTAGTAAACCCTTAATGCCACAGTGACCAATGGAAAATCTCCTAGTGTCTGACACTAGGAGACAAAAGAAGCAGGAGGGATCTGTGAAAAATGCCTGCAAGAAGTGAAGCACAGTGTGGATGGAGATGATTCACGTCTCTGCAGTGATTCTTCAGTAAAAGGTAGCAGAGCAGAACCAAAGACCATTTTCACTCGTCTTGAATTCATTTCACCTGATCTCTGAAGTATTTCCTTGCTACCCACTGGAGCTTTGAAATGGGCTGCATGTCTGTGTACTGCTCTTTTTTTTTTTTAATTTAAAAAAAGTGAGAGTGAAAAAGGCAGCTAAGAGAGGGGGAAGCTGCAGGCAAGCAATAGAGAAAAGAAGCTCATTCAGCCATCTGTCCATCCATCCCTTGAAACTTTCACAGCTTTTTGTGCAATCTGATTTAGAATAAGAAGTTTTTCAAGATCATGTAATGATCTTAAGTTCCTGAGTACGTAAATACTTTTGAAAATGTTGGTACACAGTGCATCCATATTTAAACAAAGAAGTGCTTTTTATTTAACAAAGCTGCTGCTAATTTTTAATCTATTTTTATGGTTATTTTAGTTGCTGCCTTGAAAAATGAGCTTTTTTAAAATTTTTTTCCCCCTCTTTTGCAAGTATTTTAATGATTATTTGATTTTATAACTTAGAGCTATCTTATTCCGGTTCAAATCTATGTAAATCTCCTGGTTGCTTTTAATGGAGCAGAATCAAACCTGTTGCCCTTCATCTTGTAAAGTTGGAGGTGCCTGCTTATGAGAGCTGCTCACAGACTCAAAGTAAGTAAATTTAAGCTTGCACAGATAAAATGGTACTGTGCTGGGAGTGACCTCATGGATCACTATGTTCCTTTCTAGCATGGACAACTGCAACCATCCTAAGAGTTGATTTTCCTTGGGTTTAAACTAATAAGTCTTGCCCTGTTAGCATTACTGAAAAGATGCTCTGAGTTTTCCTGCCTTTGTGACTGAAACCTTTTCTGGCATTCCAGCTCATGCCTGCAGAGACGTGAGATCCCAGTCTGAGTGCTTTCTGACTCACTTCAGCTGAAGCTGGATAAAGATCAACAAAGATTTTGCCACTGTTGAGGTATTCATCCAGGATACACATGCAAGTTTAAATTTAATTTCACTGGGGAATGGCTTACTATGTTAAATTCTTCAGGGGGGTGCCCACATTTTTGCTAGCTGCTCAAGCCCCATATGTGTTTCCTGGAGTGTTGAGGCTGAGACTTTCAAGATCTCCTCACCCAGGACCCCTCCGTTCCTTATGGGAACCATTTGATGCCACTTGCTTTTGCGACTGCATTTTGCATCCTTCTAAAAAAGAAATTACTTTTTCTAAAACTTCCGGCCATGCAGAACTAACGCCGTTGTTACTCATTCACTACCACACTATGTAACCTTTATTATATGATTTAGGCTAATTATGCTATTGAAAGTTTAAAAGGGAGCTGCTAAGGCTGGTAGATCTGAATCTTTGCTAAAGAACCAGTAATTTACTACCCAGAAAGTTATAGACAATCAGGACTGGCAATTGTAAGCCATAGGAAAGTAAAGAATGTCCCATTTCCTCTTGCAGAAACAGGACATAATCTTTTTATGCTAAGTACTCTGCTTTGCAGACATACACAAGAGCCCCGTGCTTGCATCTTAAAACAATAACCTTCCCAATATAATGTATTAGGCTAATTCATGCTATATATTGTAAGGTTTTTACTCTAGAAGTGCTTTTGCCTTGCCAGGGTTAGACAAATACCACATCAACCTTTTTGTTTTGTTACCATCACGGATGTTCCAGGCCCTAATAGCTAGAGGTGGGTTTCACTACATGTCAGGGTAATTGCAGGGAATACAGCGCTCAGCCTGCCCTGTCTCAGAGCTGCAACTACAGCTCAGGGTGTGAGACAAGGAACAAGAGAGAGAAAACCTGTGTGTGGGCACATGTGTGCATGTGTAGGCAGTGTTAACAGAAGGGAATTAGCTGGCTCGGGCCTTTGGTTATGAAATACAGAGATTTCAGCTCTGGTCTCTTGTCTGAATCAGTCAGATCCACAGTAGCCAAAAGTGGTTCTCAGATGATGATTGCTTGATTGCCTATGAAGTAATTAGTTCAGACTGGGCTCCCCAGCAAGACTCACCTGGAGTTTGTACACCCTTTCCACATGCACTGGGGCCAGCTGAAGAGGTTGATGCCTCCAGCCCCCAGCTCCTTGTATAATCCCTTAGCTGAAGTGAGGGCTACCTCTCCCACAGGCCTGCTACCCAGTTGCTGGTGTAATTGTTTCCAAACCCATCTCTGTCAAAATGAGCCAAATAACCTTCAGAAATTGAAATACTTAGCCTCAGCTAACCTGGCTGGTTTTGCCTGGGAAGACTGGGAGGTGGCTATACAAGCTGGAAGAGCCAGGGAGCTGCAGCTGTGGACAGGCAGATGGGTCTGGGATCAGTAACCTGCATAGCTGCATCTGGAATGGGATCTGCAATACTAAGCTGCTTTGTTCAGTCTTGCAACAGCTCCAAACCCATTCCCAGAGACTAAATCAGAGTAAGAAATCACCCACTTACCGTCCTTTGATTTTCCTATTCTGGGTACCAGTCAGTTAATGATTGCAGCTTAACTTGTTAAGACTAAACCTCGGTCCCATTACAAGAACAATCAAATAATCATTGCTTTCTGTGAAATCAGAGGTTAGTTCTTAAATTACGAGACAGCTTGTAATTCTTTGATCTACAACAAATCAGAAGTGCTCAGTGCAGGGAATATAAAGACTTGTCCCGGACCAATCTGCACACCCGCTCCTGGAGCTAACGGAGGGACAGGTGTGAGGTGTGGCCCTGAGGTTTTAATTTCTGGAGCCACTTTCTCAATATGAGCTATGGAAAATAACCGTGTAATAAGAGTTGTCACCTTTTGGCCTTTGCACCCCTAACCCTCAAATAATGGCCAAAAATGTGAAGTCATTCAAATTAAAAGTTCCACATCTGTCAAGCTATAAATACATAGAAGAGAAGGTTTGTTATTTAGTCATGGTAAAAAGGAGTTGAAAAGCCTCTGAAGTGGAGCATGGTCACCATTATATAAGACTATAAGAACACATTTTTAAAGAGCATGCTCTTATTTTAATAAAATCCTCAGTTGAACCTTCATTTTTTCCGTCTCATTATTTGAAGAGCAGCATATGTTAACTCCGCTAAAACCAACCCACTCTCACAGTGCTCTGTGTGTGTTTTACACATCTCTCCCCCAGACTGATCACCTGTTGACAAGCTGGTTACATCTAATGATCTGTTTAGTCGTCTGGTTCCCGTTACTTCAAGGTTTAGTTTCTCTTTCTGACCCTGCTGGCAATGGGAGCATGAGATGTTTCCTACTGGGCGTCTCTTCACACCAGTAGCATTGGGCTGCAGCTGGCCCACCTTTGGAGGTGCAGGGGTGAAAGCAGCTGCTTGGGTTTGCAACGAGGCGTTGTCTGCACTTCTGGAAGGAGCACCAAATCCAGAATGGTGATGGTTAAGCTAATGAGTCCTACAAACAGTGATGTACCTTTGCTGTGTCAGTACCCCATACAGGTCTGAAAAGGCAAACTGGGGTATTTCTGCACAGCATTTTACTGGGTAATTGAAGCAATTTATGCACAACATGGAGTGACAGGTTTGCTTCTATTTGTTTTAATTGACTCTATTGTCCTGGAAAAGCAATACTTGATGTAGGTTCAGCAACCCCACCCCCAACTGGTTTACATTTAAAGTTATGCAGGAAGGCATGTCCAGACATGGATATTCTGGCTGTGTCAGGGCTGGATCAAGCAGCTCCTATCCAGCCCACCCTTTGCTGCTCATTTCTTCCTCTGCTACCAAAGGGTAGCTGTCACGTTTTTGTGGGCTTCACTGTTTGTCTGAGAGGTTTCCAAGCAGGGTGAGAGATGATTCTACTTAAAAAACCTAAGGACTGTGGACAGAAGTTGGGAAAGGAGCAAAATCTGAGTTATAGCTGGAGCTGATGATTCTGTCACAATGAGCATTTGCCAAAATTCGGAGATGTTGCTGTGTCAGTGTACGCTCTGAAGAAATGTTTTAGGACAATACCATCTGTCCAGGATCTGTAAAGTTCTTTATTGGTTTACTAACGTCAGTATTATTAAGGTTTTCTTTTCAAGTATTTATATTTATTTAAAGATATAGCCACTTGTGAGTGTTTACTTGTGTTTACTATGACTAGATAAAAGCATGAACAAACACTTACCAGGGCTGATATATAACATGGTGTTACTTTAGCACAAATGCTTGCTGTTCAGCACCTGCATGATACCAGCCATGACAGCTGATGGTTTAAAATTTATGATGCATCGTGTTGTTAATATGATTACAGCTCCAAAAGCATACATGCTCTACTTTAGTCTCCTTGTCTCTGCACATATAATTTTAAGGAGAGAGAGAACAACACGGGGCTCTCTGACAATTTTATATCTTATTGCATCATGTAATGTGGATTATATACAGCAGAGACAGCTAAAAAGTACAGTTTCCCTGCAGACTCGGCCCTGACAGATTTGCAGTCTGCTGAATCCTGCAGAGAATTGAGGATATGCATTACAATGCGTTGTCTTCTGCAGGATGCCGTGAACTTTTGAGTTGTTTTCACTGTGTAATTGCTACAGTTTTAAAGTCAGGTAATAGCAGTGGAAGACTAAGTGATAGATACAAAAAAATACAGTTTATGGGCAGTGTTTTCACATTTAGAGTAATACGCATAGTAAATCAGATCATTGTCTAGTTTGCTAATACATAGCGTATTGTACTGTGATGTAAAACTAGACCAGAGCACTTACCACATCTGGAGTGCTATTACTTAATTGAATGCATATCATGTGCCAAAAAAAGCAGACATAATATATATAAGGACAAAAGTGGAATAGGATGACGTTATGGAGAAAGTCACAATGCTTTTTGCTTTGACACCTGATGATGAAGTGGCCACAATCCATATATTTCAACCCTTGTCATTCACCTATTTCATGCCAGCAATGGTGTTTATTAATTTATCTTCAGCATTAAAAAGATTAATATTATAACTTGCAAATAATATAGCTGGATGCAGAATTATATATTCAAAATCAGTGGTGGGTTTATCACAACACTGCACTAAAGAAATCATGGCCTCGAGATTTAAAACCAAAGTTAGTAATGAAGTAAAGAAATTGTTAGTGTGCTGGTGACAGATTTGTTAGGAGGAAGCCGAGCCATTTTGTAAATTTAACCCCTCCTCCACAAACATTACCTAAGCTAACTATTAGTAATTTGATATTTACTATTTAATGAGCTCAGATTTAAGCAAATGCAAGGCTTACCACAGACATTTATTTCCTTGTTTATGTTTATCCTCTGGAAAGCATAAACTGATGTATTATGCAAATGGCATCATCTTTGGTAAGCCCACCAGCTTTCTTCATCTACACTGACTTCTCTGCATTCCCATGCTGACACCTTCATTCTGAATATCCCTCTAATCCTTTATTTATTGATTTATGGCTGTCTCATCAAGAAAACACTTCCTCAGAGCTTATTTATTTTCTGTTGGATAGAAGATGTTGGTAAAAAGCATCTCTTCCCGAGGCAGCCTTGGACTTGCTGCGCTTGGGTTCACGGCTGGCTCTTGGCATAAGTAAAGGACTTGCTCTTGCGTGCTCTCTGTGCTGTGAGAGAGAATCAGGTTTTAAATAACCTCACTTTCATGAGAATCTGAGCCAAATATTCCCTGTCACGTGGAGTGACCGAGCCAAGCGAATTTCTGTGTGATGTATAGAAGCGAGTGTGCTAAAGGGGCAAAAGCGGTAGTGATGACTAGGGCACGCTCCCAGGAAACAAATACCTATACACTGAACAAGAAGAAACAGCAGCATTCGAGACCCCTCAAAGTTGCAGGGCACGATTGCTGTAAACCAGTAGCTTGACTTCCCACCTCCCATCCCTGGTTGTCTTTCTGTACTGCTCTGTGAAATCCAGCCACGAGCTTTTAATTTCCGTACCTCTTTGTAAACTCCCTAATGCAGTTTTAGGAAATGGGAAAAATAATACAGTAGTATTAAGACAATGTATATAGTAGTGTTTGCATCATTCTTCTTTCTTTAGAAGCAAGTACTGATTCATCTTTATGCTTATTTTCTTATTTCTTATTATTCTTTTTATTATTCTTATTATTCTTCTTACTATCATCTGAAGATGGTAATAAGATGATAATAAAAATAACAAAATAGTGAAAAATCAGGTCTTCTGACTTAAGCAATCCTTGCTGCAGAAGCTTCTGGAAAGCAGATGTAAAAGTCCATTAACCATATGAACAACAGAAAGGGCTGGGCCTAAATTATTAATGTGGTGTGATCAGTGGGAGGCAGATAAGCAAAGCACAGACAACAGTTGTTGCTGTAGGATGGTGCTGAGCTTGTCACTGGCCCTGGTGTGAAGAAATACTACGCAGAGGGGTTTCAGGCGAGACTGTGCATGAGGGTCGAGGACGATGTATTTATTGTGAATGTTTATAATTTCTCTGATAATAGATTGTCATGTTCAGTGCCGAGAACAAAGAGCAACTCTCACCTCTCCTTCCCTTGAATATCAAGTCACCTTATCATATGATGTACAAGGCAAAGTAATTGCATCTCAAATGTGTGGTGCATTTTTGTTTAGAAGGTTAGTGCAAAATTGATTTATGAAACAATTTTCCCTGTTTATGTCAGAGAGGCCATTTTCTGGTGAATAATTAGATGTGGGTTTCTCCTGTATGGTGACACACACTTCTGTGAAGCTAGGTACAGTTGCTGCTTTTCATTACATAAAACTCAGAGGAAATCCTGTCTAGTAGCTCATGAGAAATTTTTTTCCTGTAACATCATTTTAAAGATTGATTCCATTCGATTTTGGAAGAGTAATTTTTTGAATTGTGTTTACCTATGCTCACCGTGACATGCAGTAAACAATGATTCGAGCTGCTCTGGAGGTTACTTCCCCCTTTTCATCTCAAAATCAATTACTTCTTAATCTGAGATCAACGCATATGAGAATACCTGTATCGCATAATTGCACTTGACATGGAAAAAAATTGTCTTCCTGGTCCTCAAACTACCACCTCGGCTTTCGGTTTGGTAGTGGACAGCTCGGGGCAAAAATATTCTCCTGACCCAGTACCTTTCTTTTATCAAAGTAATCTATCAGAGGTAGCCAAGGTTTATGCATGACGATTGTTTTGGTTTTTTTTTTTTCCATCCATTTACATAGATTTTAGGTGATTTTTTTAAACTTCGGTTCCCAAAGTAATGCACATAAATTATTACTTGTGGGGTTTTTTTTGAATATCCATTTTAATCAGTAAATACTGGATTACATTCAGATGTTCAGTAGATTTAATGTCCTAAATTTGAAATAGTGCTCTGCTTCTTATTAGATATTGAACTAAACTGATTTTTTCAGGAAAGTTATGGGGTTTCCAATGAGTTTCCTTAAAGCATAATTCAAATCTCATCAAGTTTAACAAGAAAAGCTGAACATTAAATGAGCTATTTACTTTTTATAGCCTTATATGTAATCTGGGAATACAGCAGGCAAAAACTTCTACAGTATATTTGCCGTGTTATTGGTATATTAGCACCAAAATTAAAAAAAATAATGTATCTATGAATTAGTTAGATTAACTGGTTCTCTTTTAAATTTAGCATATAAGAAAGGAGTTCTAATTCATTGAATTAGCTGATGCAGGCAAAAATCAGACCCAACTTTTAAGAAACTGTAGTGCTTATAAAATCCAGAATCATTGTTTCAAACAGGTTTCTTTTTAGTTTGTAACTATTTTAACTTTACTTCCTCACTTCCTTAGTTCAGACTGGAAAAGTCCTTTTTTTTTCAGGGAAAATGATACTTCGTTTCTGGTTCAATTGCAATTCTAATTTCATAATTTAGCTTTCATGTAACTGGAAGTAATCTTGACAGTGTTTTAACACACAACTGAAACTCATTTTATGTGTGATGATTTGTTTACAGTTTGTTGGGACAACAACGAAAGCACTTTTTTCTTCCTACTTAAATGTTGTAGTTCACTTTCTCTCCTTTCCACCCCCTCCCCCCCCCAAGTGGTTGTAAATAAAGGACACACCTTTGACACTTGAGAAACTTACTTTTTTTAAACTTTGTTAGGATTCTTTGGTAGAGGGGAAGAGATTTTGTCCTGGAATATTTTGAGTAGTAACACCACAGATACGTTTCAGATGGTTTTGCAGTTACACAGCTTCTCTGATAAAAACTACATACCTGTCAGCATAAATGTCTTGAAGTATATTACCCAGTTGCTGTTGTCTGTTAGGCAAAATCTTGCACTGGAATTATAAAAAATGTAGCTTTTCCAAACACACAGAGAGGAGGGAAGTCTATCCATTCTGATGAGCATAGGAGCATCAACAGAAAGTTTTGCTATTGATATGAGGGCTGTGTAAACCCAGAACACACCCAGAGTAATGCAGACTCAGCTCTGTAACAGGATGGGCAGTTTAAAACTCTTCAGGCAGATATTTCTGACAAGGTGCTCCAGAATTTAAACTGCCGTGACCTTCTCCCAAACCTTAGATAACAAAGGCAGATTAGAAATAGTACTAACTGCAGTCATAAAAGTCCACCCAGACTGAAATCTTCCTTAAAATAGAAGTTACAGCCTTCTTGGGAGGATCATTCCTGAAGATTAACAGAGCATTCACTACTGGTGGGAAAAAAATGGGCCGAAAATTGGAAGACGTCGTTTTATAAAGCAGACATTGCAGGACAGAGACAGCGAGTTGTGGCGAAGGGAAATGAGGCCACCCCTAGCATCTCAGAGGAAGTAATTAAGATGAACTTAGTGTGTGTGGGGGAAATCACCCTCTTGACATGACCATTACTAAGAGACCAGGAGGTCCCCACACTGGCTGGCTCTGGCAAGTGGAGGCTAGACAGACACAGAAATCTGATTGCATTGATCTGGATCATAAAAAATGTAAAAAGAATATGAAAAAAAGATCTTTTTTTGTAAGAACAGAAATGAGCTAGGAAGCTGATTGCAGCATAGACTGCTTACTTACTGATCACTGTTCAGGGCAGCTGGAAGTGGAATAAAGGACATAGGGAGGGGAAGGCCAGCAGCCACCCTACTCAGCCACCCAGGATAAACTCTGGCTAGCATATGGGAAAGCTAGGTGCGTAACCTCTTGATTGTGCTGTGTGACAGAAATTTAAATGCAAATTGATTCTATGATTCTCAGTGGTCTCCAGTGACAGGACTAGGGGCAGTGGCCATAAACTGGAAAACAGAATGTTCAACCTGAACATGAGGAAACCCTTCTTCACTGTGAGGGTGACAGAGCACTGGGACAGGCTGCCCAGAGAGGTGGTGGAGTCTCCTTCTCTGGAGACTTTCCAAAGCCGCCTGGACTTGTTCCTGTGTGATCTACTCTAGGGGATCCTGCTCTGGCACGAGGGTTGGAGTAGATGTTCTCTATAGGTCTCTTCCAACTCCTACCACTCTGCGAATCTGTGAAGCAGGGATAGGAAATTTACCAGTTTGTGAAGCTTTTAGTTATGCAAATTGCAGGACAGTGTTTCACTGTCTTAAGTGGTTGGTCAGCCATTGTCCACTGCAATTTTTTACACACAGGTTGACACTGAAAACCATGTCGATAAGTAGATGGTTAAGATCAATAGACTTGTGGTGCCATTAACAGACATATATATATCATACAGAGAATTGATTATTTATTCATACACAGAATAGTTCCCAATGGACTAGAAGTTTTACAACCTGCATGAAAAGTAGGCTAAGTGAGATCAAAATATAAATGTTATAACCAATGTGGGAAGGTTTGGAGGGAAGGAAGAACGTTTTGTGTAACTTTCTTATATATTTGCTCATTAAAAAGTGTATTTCAGTAACAAATTAAATACTGACAACGCCATGCTCTCCTCAGTTTGTTATTAATTAACTGATTGGCATGGCAGCAGACTGATTTCAGTAGAGTATTGAAGGAGCCTTGCAGATGGCTCTAGAGAATGTTGTAGGTGCTGTTGTGTCCTGGCTTACTCTGCTGGAGGATGCTGAGTAGAACATCTACTGCACTACACCGCCTCCCACTGCCTGCTACAACAGGTATGCATTTCTGATGTTTAGAAATTTACATTGAAAATGACCTTAATTTGCTAACCTGCAGTATTGTTCATGAACTGGGAAAGCCCGGTCTAATTTTTGTATAAAGGTTTGGACTGAGATATATTGAAATTCCTTACATATCTTCTAAAGCATTCATTTGCCAGATGCATGGTCTGCAAGGAGTTCTGCTGCAACCCTGATGAGAGAAAGAACACTATTTCCCAACACTATTTGATGTAGTAGTTTAATATACTCTAGATTTTTTTGAGGACTATTAGAAGATTTTAAGGAAATTTCAAAGGTCTTCCACGTCTTTCCAGAAAAGAAACAAGTTCTGTAGCCCTGGTATTAAATACCATGTTCCAACCTTGGAGATACTAAAAAAACTTAATTTGATGAATGAAAATAAGACAGTGCTCTCATGAAATGTGTGTACACACACCTTAATTTCTTCCGTCAATGTAATTGTAGGATCATAGAATAGTTGAGGTTGAAAGGGACAGCTGGAGGTCATGTGGCCCAACAGCAAGCTCACAAAGTGTGACCTAGAGTTGGTTGCCCAGGACCGCGTCTAGATGGCTTTTGAGTGTCACCAAGGTTGGAACATGGTTACATGTTAAATTGTTCTTCATTCTGCAAAGCAACAATAGTACTTTAAGGCATCCAGTTCAAAGATCTTTTACTCATTGATATTTTCATGCATTTCAATGGATAAATGAGTAAAATCAAAATAGGAGAAGCCCACAGTATCTATGAACTCTACATAGGTTTTCATACTATGATTGTTGCTTTTTAATTAAAACAGTAATGTCATAACTAATTACAACACATCCCCTATACACACACAATTGTTTAAAGATACATCTGCATCAGAAACACCTGAAATTGCTATATTTAGTAAACAAAACTTCTTCCTGTCTCATTGAATGTAAACCACCATTTTCTGGTTAACTTGCTGCTTATTTCCACATAGGTAGTCAGTTGGACCAAAGTTACTTGTCTGTAGTGATGAAAGTTATCAGTATACCTGAGTAAGTTTATGGCCTGAGTTAAGTGTTTCTTTTTTTCTTTATCCTGCAGGAATTAGAATTCTTAACATAGGTCAGAGAACAGTTTACCAAAGATTTTATACAAAGTTTCATATGTGAAAGAGTGAATGAAGGAAAGCACTGGTGGTTTTATCCCCTCCAATCTTCTCACTCAAATCTAGATTTGTCTACATATAAATATATAGATAATTTTCTGTATTTGCTCTCCTAGCACAGGAAATGACTTGTTGGCAGTTAATAATATACTAAACACACAATTCCGTCATACATTCTACTGGTAAAGCAGTTTACAAATACATTCCAAGTAATGACTAGTTTGCAGCTAGAGAAAGAGAAATATTAGTTGAGTTGTTAAGAACAAAACAGTGGATAAAAGCAGGATCAAACATAGGACCTGAGGATAAAATTCTTATGTGCTTTATGTCAACAAGAAGTTTTCTGTGCATTTTTATGGAGCAACGATTTTATTCCAAGTGTCTTACCTACTTATCTATTGGGCAGCATAGCCTAGCCGTCATTGCATTTACTGGTACTTGGGATAATTGACCTGACATAAGGTGTTAACTCTTAATGTAATACTTTGATTTAAATTTTTATCCTAGTATGGACTGCTGTACTCACAGATAAAATTCCTCTCGCTTCAACCATCTGCAATTAGAAATTTAAGCTTAAGCTAGTTTTCTGAGCTTCCTTTGTTGTCAGTGAAGAGATGCAACTCCAGAATATGCTTCATTCCACCTCACCTATCTGAAGGCAAAGATGAATAATCACTTTAAAGTGGCACTGCTGTTGGAAGAAGCAGTCCTGGAGTCTCCTCCCCTCTTCATGTATTCATCGTAAGGTGTGAGATGTACTGTGTGGTGAGAGGATCTGAGTTAAAACTGACCTGGGGGAAAAAATGTCTAGTTTTCAGCCAGATCAGCTCCCTGAAACGATTTGCCACACAGTTGTACAGATTTTGATATTGGCACAGGAGACAAATCTGTGCAAGACTGGGAATAAGGGAGTGTGAGTAAAAGTAGCACGGGACTGCTTTTTCCAGGGTAGCACCAGGTTAAAGGATCTATTGAACTCAAGTCTTAGCCATATTAAACAAGATTAATCTCACCTAGAGTTTATGTGCAATCAACAGTATCTGGAATCAACCTTGTCGGCTGAAGTTTAGTGTGATTATCAGTACAACAATGAGGCCTTTTTAAACTCTACCTCCATGCAGGAATTTGACATGGTTAAATAACAATTAGAGAAATGCTGTTATTGGAACTGGAAACGCTGAGTTCTCTGTTTATTTGTAACATCTTATACACGAAGAGGTTGCTGTCTTTCACACATTCGAATTATTAAAACCTTTAGAAATATAAAATTGAAAGAGACTGAACAGATTCACCCCATCCTCTGATTTTATATTTGATCTAGTTACAATTCTCTTAGATACTTATTTATTTTAGTGAGAAGGCAAGCCCAAAAGGATTAAACCTTGCCTGCAGCTTTGTTTTTGTGCAGAAGTCAATTATGGCTGGCTAAATATCCCTGAGGTAAACATGTGTGAGGTTGATAATGTGGTTAGAATAGCAACAGCAGTTGTAAAGGAGACATTGGTGTTCACAGAGTTAACATATTCCATATTGCTATCATGCAAAAAATTACAGATACTTCCAGTCAGGGAGCATCAATCAATTTTTGTTAACTTTCAGGTTTTTTCTTCTGATGGAGTTAATATTACATCTAAATATTATGCGTGTTGCATCGGTAAATTTCATTCCATTTGCTTAAGAAATTTTTCTGTATGACAGATAGGATTTCAAAAACTGTTATTTACATGGTGCTGCTGGATTAATTGTAGAATGGGTCAAATTCTGCCATCCTTAATGAGGAAAATATTGACTAATGGCTTAAGTAAATATTAAGTGAATTCAATGAATGTTTAAGTCTCTTTTATTAAGTATTCAGAAGAGCAGAAGCTGGTTCGTAGCTTTTCCTCCTATGAGTGCACTTAACCAGCCATGCTCACTCTTACTGTTTCCTTCTGTATTTTGCCAATCAAAATGATGCAGCTTCAATGATATTGCAGACAATGATACAAACATAATATATTGTGACATTATGCAGCCCCGTAGTAGAAAAATTCACCCAGGAACTGCAAGTTCCTCACAACTAGGCAAAGGAACTGAAAGTATGTTCCCACAGGCTAGCCAAGCACTTTAACCACCAACATTGGACAAAGGGAGGCAGGAGCTGCAGTACAACTGGCTTCTGACTGTATTTTGGAGAAAAGGCTGATTTTACTCCAGGAGAAGGCAAAGGGACTGTGACATGCAGTCAGAGAGAAAAAGGATAGCATTCCTTCATCTTTAGAGAGTGGTGAGGCTTAGCACACCTCTGAGGCAACAGCTAGGTGCAAGTGACTTCTCACTAGGATGTTGGCCCAACAAATCCCAGCATGAGATTGCAGTCTCTTTCCATGCATTGTTTAGGAGTCTAATAGCAAACTTCGGTCTGCGACTTTTCATGCGTGGTAGGGCACCTAACGCCTTTGCCCCTCTAGTCTTCTCCATGTATTTTGTTGCCTGGTCTATAAAATGGAAATGGCTTTATTTCTTGGGATGTTGGGAATAGTAGATTGCAAAACACTCAGCTATTGATGTGAGCCACAGTTAAAATAGCAAACGTTGAAAAATAACAAAAAGATGAAGAAATTAAAATTTTAAAATATTTGTCAGTTTATTATACCCATTTTGTTGGAATGTCTCACCAGGAAAAGAACCAGTAAAATCAACATGGGTAGATGATTTTACATCAAATACTGTTCTTTTTCTTGGCAATCTGTGAAATACCATCCTTTACGAAATAACCTGATTGCCACAGAGTGGGAGAGGATTTATTCCCCCTCTTTTCTTAAGCTATTTTGCATTTATTTACTAGAACTGTTGTGTGTTCTAGGAGGTCATTTTCCTTGACCTTCCATTTGCTTTCCTCTCCCCTTTGCCCTTCCAGAAAGGTCATGGTAATCAAAAATGAAATTGGTGACTGATGTGAAAAGATATTTGGCCACATGTGCTGAGCTCATGGCAGATGGAAAATAATATGTTTCCTCTCAAATGTGGTCTTACTGCCTAACAGTCTGAGTTGCTAATTCAAAAATAAAATGTAAAATAGCAACAAAAATTTAAAGGCACAAATATTTGAAGTTATTCAGGTACAAGATCCCTGCAAAATTATTACAATGAGAAATAGGGACTACAGTGCTTTTGAAGATCTTAGGTGGTAGACTTTCATTTCTCACTAAATTACACTCTTGTACTTCTGTTGGCATTACTGTATTTTACCTATTTAATGGATTACAAAAGCCCAATTTATCAATTTTCCTCTGGGCTGGCATTATTCATGTTATGGTGGAATACATTTATATCTATTGATTCAAAGGTGTTTCAGTTCCATGATCAAAACATGATGAGCGCAGAACAATGAGTATCAAAGCATTCTCAACTAATTTTGAGATGTAAGAGCACAGAGTTGAAATCCCCATCAGTCGAATAAAGCTGAATGTATTGGACTCTGAAATAAATTATAGAGGTGGAATAAAACAATCATATACCGTTATGAAATATTTCATTTGGAGAACTTTAAGGATGCAGAATCAAGAACACAGATGTTGGAAAACACTAGAAGTTTTTGCAATTTTAATATGCCCCCTTTCAACATACGTAATGTGAAAGTGGCTTATATTACAAAATCTCATATAAATTTTTGTCACAGTCTCTGCCTAATTTAACACCATGAATAGTTGGTACCCACAAAATCAGTAGTAATTTGATACTTGGTTTTCTTTGCTTGAGGCGTGGCCCTCCTTTTTCATTCCTTTGCAAAATTCAAACCTAATCGTCAATGTAGAAATACTGATCTTGTCAGCATAGAAATATTTTCTGTGGTACTCTTGCCTAGTGTCCTAGTGCTTCTTAGCTGTTTGTTAATTTAACTTCAGTGTGTCCCTGTGTTAAAGGATGTCATTATCCTGGATTTACAGATGGAAGAATAAAGCAAAGAAAGACTATAGTCTAGATTCCCAAACACATTTCAAACAAGGTAAGAGGTGTTTTTTTAAAGCATTTGTATTCATAGTACAATTTCATAATTTGTGTGAGCTGGTAGCAAAGATCCCATGGACTATGAGTAATGCTGAATGCTTACCTTATCTATAAAACAGATTCCATGGACCATGCGGGGACCATAAAATTAGACCAAAAGTCTGTTTTAAGGCACCTCTGTAACTGTACACTGGCAGTGTAAAACAGACACTGCATAGCAGGAGTAAGGGCAAAACTTAACTCTTCAAGGTAATGCATGCAGAATTATGTTTCTTTATTTGCACTCCCTTGTGACACTCGTTACACAGATTTCGGCTTCTGCAGCAAGTAGTGTGGGTGGGAATGTGATTCACTCCACAGTCCTCTGAACTGGTAGAGGGCTGTCATGGAATGAAGTGGAGGTGCCATTGGTGGGGAAAAATGTGTTAGATTTTTCTTTATATGAAAATATTTGTTACTCTTTGTAATATAACAATGTAGTGTCATGTGTTTCTTAAAAATGTCTGTAAAAATGCATAGATTACGTGGAATAGTTTTATCCAAAGCAGGGAACGTGAGCAGTGCCACAGCGAGCAAACAGCATGCAGATGGCAGTAACAGACTCTTGCCTTGTCTCTGGGGCTGGTAGGAGATCATCAGGGGGCTTCATAGGTAATTGGTAATAGTAGGACAATACTTGTAACTTCTAACTTGGTTATTTCAGGCTGCCCTTGTCTTTCTTTAGCCACCCTGTCCCTAACATTGAAATGAAAACCCAGGTGTCGTCCCACACCAGCTCTGCCTGAAATGTCAGATACCAGCCATGGTAATACCTTTAATTCCTGTGCTCATATTTTTGTGATATGAAATACAATACGCTAAAAAAGATCATACCTGGATTTCTGCATTAAAGTGCTTTCAATACAAATCCCTAAATGAAAATGTCCACAAACTGAAAAGAATTCCAACATCTTGTGTTCTCCTCTGTTTACTCTGATTATGTAGATTATAAAATTAAACATTTTTTTTGTAAAAACCCCTTCTTGTCAGTGAAAATCCTGCACATTTTCCATTTTGGCAAATGTTCATTCAGGCTCTCCAAAGTGTAGTTTAACTGCTTTTGGGAAGTTAATGGTGGGCTACACTCATAACGCGTGTTCCAGACCTCTCATGTTATTTGGTATGGATATAAAAACCTATTGCATCTTCTTCCCATATGTGTTGGGAGAATTGATAGCAGCTGATAAATATGCAGATATTAAATCTTTAATGGAATTAAAACATTTCTATTAGAAGTACGAAGGACAGACATGTTTTTCATGCAAGTAAATGTAATAAGGATGTATTTTTATTTTATTACCCCAAATATTTGCCTGTAACATACCATCAGGAATGAACTGTTTTAACCACATAGTGAGTTGCTTCTAGAAGCAGTTGCCCTTGGTGAAGAATATATTTGCAAAGGATCTGAATGACCTTGTACTTGTGAGGCAGACTGCTGCTGTTAGTATGGGATTTTGCTGAGAAACTCCTCAAGAAGACATTATGTTGTCTGTGGCTGCAAGTACAACAGCACTACAGGAATACCGGAGAATGGACATTGCTCAAAAATAATACAACTGGTAGTTGCAATATCATAGCATCAGAACTGCTGGGATTTTTACTTTATTGATACCACAAGGTTTCAAACACACAAGTAGAATTTTTGTGCTCTCTTTCATTCAAAATAGCAGCACTTGTGTGAATGCTGAGCTACACTCACAACAGGTGTGTCCCGTCTCCTTGAAGACACAAAGTATTGGTGTCCCTCCTTTTCCAGTTTGTGGTCCCCTTAAAGCAGTGGCCATATTAGCTATGGAAAAATAAGTGAAAAAATAAGGATCTCAATTTCATCTCTAAAATGTGGAATGTTTCTTGAAATCCTGAAGTTGCCAAGGGGCATAGGATGTAATTTCTCACCCAATTATACTGATGGTGGGTTCCTGATGACTCATTGCTTGTCATGCATCAGAAGCAGCAGTGACCTAAATATGAAGCCTTTCAGAAGAACAGGGAAGCTGGGTAAGGCACTTCTCAGAGGTGAGCTGTAGGCACAACAAAACTGGAGCTTGGAGCTGGAGTTCTAGTGCTGTTCACTTCCACGTTAAAGAAAGAAAATTAAAACAAAGAAACAACAACAACAAAACCAAAAGAAAACCACCACTAAATCTTAAATAATAAGAAAGACGTGGTTATAATGGGTGTGAATTTTAAGGAGCAGGCTGTGAAAGGCATAAACTCTTATGAGATTTTACTCTATAAAACAATAATTTGGGATTGTCCCCCTTTCTGCGGTGCATCTGTTGTGGATAGGAGGAGGAGCCCACAGTGGAAGGGACCATTCCCTGATGAAATAGAAGTATATGATGTTTCAAGTGGTCTTTGGCGTTATAAGGCAGTGGTCCTCAAATAATTTGGATATATCTCAGTAAATCCATTCATCTAAGTTAAAACAAAAAGACTCTGCACAGCTGTCTGTGAGTGTCAGCTCTATTCAGATCAATTTCCTTTTGGATCTGACGTTTGTTCTGCATACTCTCAGGACTGAGCTCTCGCACTGGCTAAACTCCTGTTTCAGTTAAGGTGTATGCATGCCTGTGTAGAAGGTCTAACCTTGTGCCCATCCAAACAATATTTGAACGCCCTTCTGGGACTGGAGAGGGATTTTCACCCTCCCAAGTCATGCTCCTTTATAACAGCTGAAGTACTCATTTTTTTTTATTCTTAAAGTCCTTTACACCAAAGCATTTACTGTTTTGTGTAGGGCAAATTGTAAATAAAAAATCTAGAAGAAATAGTTACCTCGCCTTTTATATATATATAAGCTGAACTTTGCATTTGTTTTATTTGCATGCAGGAATGTTTAAGCAGCTATGCAAGTGCAGAAGTGCCATAACAGCTGAAGTACTCATTTTTTTTTATTCTTAAAGTCCTTTACACCAAAGCATTTACTGTTTTGTGTAGGGCAAATTGTAAATAAAAAATCTAGAAGAAATAGTTACCTCGCCTTTTATATATATATAAGCTGAACTTTGCATTTGTTTTATTTGCATGCAGGAATGTTTAAGCAGCTATGCAAGTGCAGAAGTGCCTTTTTTTCCTGTTATCAGTGCGTCCTGGGCTTCCAGGATTCCTGCATTATTAGAACCTACAGTGAATCTACAATTGCTGCTACTTGAGCCTTGATCTACGGATGCACTTCTGCATATTGGTGGGATCTGTTCACCAATAGTACTTATATGCTAACGCACTAGGCTTTCTATAATTATGAGCTGTAATTGACAGGCTGACAGAGCAATGTGAAGAAGCAGTTAGAACCTAGGATCAGCCCTGCAGTAGGGAAGAGAAACCTTCAGGGTTCGTTTGAAAACAATCAGAGTTGTTTCAATGCTTGCAATTACAGTCCAAAATCTGAAAGGATAAGGAATAGCGCTCTCGAAAATAAATTAATATTTATTTAAGTGGAATTTGCTTATTTATTTTTCAGTGTTTATGTCTTTCAATTTTCTGTTATTGTACACTGCTTTACTGAGTTGGATCAAGTGGTTTGCATAGGCAGGTAAGTGCCACTCTCCTCCTTTTACATTGGCACAGTGAGCTGAGATGATTTGACCAAGCTCGCTTAACAGATCACGGCATAGTCAGGCGTTGGATCCTAAAGAAAGGCAAGTGAAGAGTAGTTCTGTGACAAGCATGCTATGAAAGAAAGGAGCGTTCGGTGATGCATTTTGTAGGGGATCCAAACTAATGAGCATTTGTTGAATGATACTGCAGACAGGACGGTTCTTGAGCAGAGCATAGGTACCTGGGTAAATTTAATGCTTTAGAAGGCATATAGATTATGAATATATATGCTTATATGCTACCATGCTATATATAGTAGTATATAATATGTATAATATCAAATATGTTACCATTTTTATGGGGACAAATATATAAAGTGTTGAGATTCTGTGGACATCCTCAATAAGTTAGCAGCTGGTTGGGAGCTCACAGGATGTCTGTGTGGATCTCTGTTTTGAAGCATTTATATTTTTTTGAATAACTTTATTTTAGTTAATTGTGTTAGAAAAGTTTACTAATCACCTATAAAGCAATCACAAATTTACTTAAATGATTCTGATATCAAAACCAGTGTAATAGAATATTGCTTGAAGACTGTGCTTTAATGCTTTGTAATTGGCAGATGTTCTTAATTCTCCAACACACCAGACAATCCCAGAGGATTTTTAGTGGAAAAAAAAGTGTTGGGCTTGCAATATACATCCTAATAATTTCTGTAATGGACAGGAATCTAAAGAGCAGTGGTTAATTTACCTTTCTGTTCCTCCTGTGAATACAGCTGGTCATTCATTTCAAAATTTCTTTTAAAAAATGAAAATACTGGTTTTATCTAAAGGGAAATTAAAAATATTTCATCTTGTGTGTGAGCAAAGAAGTAGTGAACAGGACTTGCTTGGTCTCTGGTTCAAGTCAATGACACACATCGGATTAAAGTGCTCTAACGATGCATCTGCTGCTGTTGCAAACTACTCTTCCCTTGCTATCTTCTATTAAAGCTGCTCTGTTCTGTGTAAATAAGTAAATATTAGGCTTCAGAGAGAGACTGAATCACGCAGTGACAGGATGTAAGTTGTAGATATGTTACATGCTGGAGGAATGCCTTCCACTTGGGCTGAATACTTAAAACCCCAAACTCAACCCCCATTTTAAAAATACTTAAAAATGAAGAAAGAAAAATGTGTGCTCCAAACTTCAGGAAGCAGGATTTCTTAGTCTGTGCACTGTGGCAGTGTCCAAAAAAACACACCAAAAAAGAAAAACCCCAACAAAAAAACACCCACAAACCAGAGAAAACAAAACAAAACAAAAACCCACACCAAACGGGCGGGAGGTAAGAAATAAGAATGGCACCAGGAAAAGGAAGGCAACTGCTAACAAAGACAAAGCAAACCAGCACAAACAGCAAGGCAAAGGGGGCGGAGGAGTTTTGTAGACCTTTATTTAAGGGTGGAATGTTTTCTGTCTCTTCCTTATACTGTGGTCCCCTGTGCCTCCCCCCTCTCTCTCTTGTGATGTGTTTACTAGTTTATTTGTTTTGTATGTTTAGACCAAGACACTTCTGTCTTCTCCTGGTTAATGTAGTAAACCATTCAGTGCTTGTTCAGTTGTACTGCACTCCATACTTGTCGGTTTGTGGTTACATACGTCAGACCCTAACATCTGACAGAAAGCGAGGACAGGGACTGAAGCAACTTTATTTCTTTTTTGCTTGTCATTGTGGGTTCAACTCTTAACATTTATATTCCATTAATACGGTAGTTTCTGGACAGAATGCATATGAAATCTAATCTGTGCTCTCCAGAGGAAATCACTGTAACACTTGAACATGTTGCTGTTGAAGGGATTTGGGTCAAATATTGATTTTTTTTTTTCCAGTATGCCAGTATCAATAAGTGTATTTTTAATTTAATTCAAAATATAAGGAACTGAGAGTTCATAGAAACTTGAGTTATACTGAGATGGGCTTCATTTTCTCAGGGCTGCCAGCTCTCAGTCTACTGACACAATGAACAACAGAGATAATTCAGTACTTTAAGAAACAGCTATGCTTCTGGATTGAGATAGTCCATATTTATACTAATTCTGATACAACTGGGAAGCAATCTGTTAACTGAAGTGTCTCCCGAGGCCTCTGAGGAAGGCGGCCTTCACTGAGTAGGGTTAGAACCAGAGGGACTGAGTTGGGGTGGTAGAACTGGTGGAGAGGAACCAGTTCAGTAGCCTATTGTGGTGTACAGTGAAACAAAGGTATATGTCAGAAATGCCTAATCTAGAATATTTCTAAAAGTGTACCGTAGAAAATACTCTGGCCATGGAAACTCTAGTTGTCAGCAGAGAATTAAAGCAAGCAGTGTTGCTGAATGTATACTCCTATCCAGACATTTAATACTCCAGCAGAACATCTGGGTTCATGGAAGAGGTGGACTCCTCTGGACATAGAGCTGAATGATGATGATTTCAGCATATTTAATACTGAGTTTTCTGGATAGTACAGGGAAAAGATTAGAGGGATGTGGGAATAGATTTCACTGATTAGTTTACAGGGGAGAAATTAGGAAATATGCCTAAAATTGTAGATACACAGATTTGAAAGTTTTGAGCCACTGTCTAAGATACAATGATTTGGTCTGACAGAGGTGAAAGTACCCTCTGTTCTGTTTCATATCACTCCTGTGAACTTGTATGTTCCTTGTTTCTGTAACTGAAACAGATTTTCTAGGGTGCAATGTTGTGTTGTATCCTCAGCACAGGGATTCTAATAATCCTGGCAGCAGATTGATTTTCGGTAAGCAGAGCTCAGATTATGAAATCCCTTCTCTTGCTAACGAACACCTGCTCTTGCAGAGAGATTCACAGAGATGGGTGGAATTACTTGAGAGAGTGCTGACTAATTTCAGTGAGACCTCTTGCTCCACTTTGGGAAGTTAAATTTAAATGTGTTTGAAAAGGAATGCAGCCGAAACAAAGTAAGGGGTTGGGGGAGAAATCTCACTGGTTCCTATGGATATGCCTTCATAGTAGGTGAAATCCATGTTCTTATCTGAGGTTTACTCGAAATCCTCCCCTGCTATTCACATCCCCTTAAATCCTTGCTTGCCTTTCCATTGAATATTGACATATTTGCTCAGACAAAACTATAGGATAAAGTCTGTGCTGTGTTTTAACAACAGTTCTAGCCTGTATCAGGAGTGTGGCCAGCAGGTCGAGGGAGGTGATTCTCCCCCTCTACTCTGCTCTGGTGAGACCCCACCTGGAGTGCTGCATCCAGCTGTGGAACACTCAACATAAGAAGGATATAGACCAGTTGGAGTGAGTCCAGAGGAGGCCATGAAGATGCTCAGAGGGCTGGAGCACCTCTGCTATGGGGACAGGCTGAGAGAGTTGGGCTTGTTCAGCCTGGAGAAGAGAAGGCTCCGGGGAGAACTTATTGCAGCCTTCCAGTACCTGAAGGGGCTACAAGGAAGCTGGGGGGGACTTTTTACAAGGGCCTGTAGTGACAGGACAAAGAGTAATGGGTTTAAATTGAAAGTGGGGAGGTTTAGATTAGATATCAGGAAGAAGTTCTTCATGGAGAGGTGGTGAGGCACTGGAACAGGTTGCCGAGAGAAGCTGTGGATGCCCCATCCCTGGAAGTGATCAAGGCCAAGCTGGATGTGGCTTTGAGCAACCTGGTCTAGTGGAAGGTGTCCCTGCCCATGGCAGGGGGGTTGGAACTAGATGGTCTTTAAGGTCCCTTCCACCCCAAACCATTCTATGATTCTATCTACTTTGCAGAGAGCATGTGAGTGAAATTCGCCTTGTTTCCCCAATCCCATTCTGCATCTGAGAATTTCTGACCTTTTTCTCTTCTGCACCAGAAGCCTCACGCATATATGTTTGTGTATGGTTGTCATTCAAATCTTCCTTTCAGATGCTCTACCTCATATCTGACCAGCAGAATCTTTCTTAGCCCAGAAATGAAATAATTAAAAAAAAAAAAAAAATCTGAGGTTGGTGATTGCTGACCAGAGCACTGCTAAGTCAGTCATGGTGATACTCATAGCTAGAGCATGTGAATGTCTCTGCCTTTGTCTGAATGAAAGACTAAATTTGGTCTCTGCACAAGACACACATAAGCACATCTTGTAGTATCTTATCTGTGCCATCTAATTTAGAAAGCTGAATTGGAAGTCTGAGTTCCCAGGTGGAACATCCAGAAAGAGATGGGCAGCAAATGAGTCAGAGAAGCTGGAAGTGAAAGGGGGGAAGGGGAAGATAGGGGAAAAATGACTTCCTGAGTAAAGGTAATTGTTGCCATTTACTCCCACACAGTAAGTCGTAAGGAAGTGTTCTGAGTAGTTCTCTCAACCCACCACTGACTCTTGTACAGGAGGCAAGATTCCTAATTCAGGGATGTAGGGACATGGGCAAAAATTATCAATGTGCATCCTGCCATGGACTTCAAGACACCTCCAAAGAGGCCAGCACGCTTCTCAGTAGCAAATCCTTATCTGTTGAGTCATGACCCTGACATGGTTCTTGCCCACAAATTAATCTGCACCTCCAAGGAGACGAGAAGCAGCTCTCAAACTCCAGCCCAGAAGAAAGCCAAATAACATACATTTCTTTCCTCCCCACTGACTTCTTACAGGTCACTCACTGATCCTCGTGGTCTGCTGTCTTTTAATAATCTAAACTAGAGCAAAGTGTCCTTTCAGCACATGCACACAGCTCTGGAGTTATTGCGTGATTCACTGCAACTTCCCATAGACCTGTCCTGCTCTCTTATCTTGGTGTTTTTGTTTTATCCCCATGTACTCTTAATGCAAAGCCTAGAGTGATGTTAATGCCTGTACTTAGTGAGACCACACAAATGCATGTGGATGGTAAAGCAGCTTCAATTTATTTCAGGAAAGAAAGAGGGGTTGATGTAAATTCTGAAAACCACAGCAATGGGCAAGTCTGGCAACTGACTATCCACCAAGAGTTTGCACAGTCTTTCCTTACTGTTCCATGTACCCTCATCCACAAAGTCGGGGGCTCCTCTCTCTTTCAGATGAAGATCTGGGATCAGCCCCATAGCAGGAGGAGTAAGGAAGAAGAAACAGACCTACTGGACCTGATGACCTGGAAGTTATGCTGGTCAAGACACTGAGGACCTACTGGAGATGAATCTATGGGATAAAGAAGTAGCAGAGTCAAAGTCACAGACCAGTAAATGGCTGCCACTATATTTGTGACTGTTACTGAAGAAACAGCAGCAAGAGTGGGAACATCTCTGAGATAGCAGTCAATACCATAAATGCTAAAAAAAATATTGTACTGTCATATTCTGGGCCACCTCAGTTGGAATTGCAGGGAGATGCTAGGGGCTTTCACTTTGACTCTCATTCGTCTTCTGCCATGTATGATCTGAGATGGATTTACACATATGAAAAATTTGAGAGTGGAAGCAAAAGTTTATTACAGCTACATCTGAATGGATTATGAAGCTTGTGATCCATTTCCCCTGCACTTTTCTGTTCAGAAGTCTATTATTCAGCCAGACTCTTGTGCTGTTACACTGACATTACCATTACAGCACTGTCCCAGACAATGCAAAAATCCCAGATACTGAACTAAATGAAAATGGCACTTAATGTTTTTCATACTTCATATCTTTCTGTTTCATGGCTATACAACTGAGAGAAGGAGGAGATTATTGATTGCAATTTCTCCTCCTTAATTTAGCAACCTATTCATCTGTGTGCAAATTTTCCCCTTTTTTATTTAGCTATCGATGCTTGATATTATTTTGTTTTACTTTATTTAGAAGGATCTGAAAACAAACAAAATGGTTCTTGGTTGAAAGAAGTTTTCAACAACTCCGGTAACTACCAGTCTTGCTCATTTGGTGGCAAGCTGCTGAGCAAGTGAGTCATGAAATATTTCTCTCCTTCATGTAGATAACTAGTTTTCTGATGGAAGTTTGTAATAATCACCCTTACACCAGACCTGATCCAATTTCCATGCTGTGCCAACTTCTTCTCCCTCCTCTTCAGCTCAGTCCCAATGTTTTCTTCCTTGGAGTGTCATCCCATTGTCTGTGTTAGGTGTCAGCTGGTCACAATGTCTTCCAATGTACCTTTTCCATCTGTCAATTGGTCTTGTAAGTTTTAACAACATAGTCCTTATTTGCAGAGAATTTAAGGCAATTCTTAGGTAGTGCTCTATAAGTTTTCTGCATTGTTGCTGTATGACTTCACCTTAATTGTTTAGCCAAATCACACCCCCAAAATTCAAGGATAGATGAGTCAATTTTTTATTTCTGGTCATTTGTCTTTTCTCACTGCTGAAAGATGCAAAAGTTCCCTCTACTTTAGGTTTATACTGAGCACACATTTTGCACAGGCACTGTGCAATTTAGTGCCTGTATTAGGAATCTAAGCTCCTGAAGAGTCATTGGAGCCTCCCAGAACAACTGAGGATCTGGAGGAAGAAAAATGTGAAGAATAAATAAGTTGGAAAAACAGGGAGGGGGAGGTTAGTTGCCACTCTCTGCACCAAGAGTCTGAATCACCCTCTGAAGGCTTGACGTTCAGTGGAAGGAAGCTTCTGTATCAGCACTCAGCTTAGATGCCTAAGGTTGATGCAAATACCTGCTCATTTCCCCTCTGCCCGTCGTGCCCCTTTCTTTAATAAGGAGCAAATTGATTCCCCATTTCTGAACAAAGGTGTCTAGCTAGGAGAGAGCATGGTCTCCCTCTCTGATTAACAGCTGGGGGAAAATGAATAGGCCATATGCCGGAGAGCAGCCGCCAGAACACTGGGACAAAGCTGTGGACCACTGCCAAGCCTCACTGCTAAAGCCTCGGCAGCCAGGGTGAGAGGTGGAGAGAGACTGCTCAGAAACACGCTGCCAGGGACTCTGTGCTACTCTGCTTTTAGGAACTGCAGTGTATAAATTCTGATCAAAAGAAGGAAAAAACTATTTGTTCTAAAAAAGCTCCTTGGAAAAGAAAGTCGCTCACCCAAGTGACTGTGAACACCCTTGTTCCTAGTTCCCCTATGCTTTCCTTTTTTTCACCTGCCTGGTTATTCTCAGGAAAGCCTAGACTGTCGCAGAATTTAATCTGAGAGAGTCAGTTGTCCTGACTTCTTTATTTTGGTTTTCTGCCCTTACTTCTCTTTCTCCAGAAGCCGGTTCATTGCTGTTTTTCCTGTGACCTCGGCTCACTGGCAGGATGGGGTCTGCACAGATGAACATTGTGAACAGGTCTAACAACTCTGCAGCCTCTAGAAGAGGAGCTTAGTTTGTGAAGACTTCTATGCAACAGAAATCAATCTGCTATTTGTTCACTCTGAAGCTTTTCCCCCCTCCTACCTGTAAACTGATTATATATGCTAGTCTCTTCCAGGCCCACAGAGGATGCCCTTGGTGGTGATGTATAATTTTATTAGAGGTGGACTTGAGAGCTGAAGCTAATGAACTTGGTAAGCTCTGGGGGAGAAATGAGGTAGGAGCAACAGCAGCCCTCAGGCAACAAAAAAGAGACTCAGACCTGGACCCGAACTTTAACTCCGCGAACTGTGGGAGCTGTGCCAGTCTTTCATATGAAATATCCCTGTGAGCTGGGATGGTTGGGAACCCCTGGCCCATTCTCTACTTTGTGTTAAGTCTATCTTAGGTGCTACACACCTGATCAGTCTTACTCTGTGCAGGTGTAAGTCAATGACCAACTTGATAATTGGGGAAACAAAATAGAATCTTGGCTAAGTTTTGGCTAAAGAAAAATCAAATTTTAAAGTTGGGCAATTCTTTATAGAAAGAATACATGGATGTTATTAAAAGCCACAGCTCAAGTTTCTAGTAAGAATCGTATTCATTACAGTTCTAATTACATTACTTTAATCAGACAGGCCTCTTCTAAAAATCTGTACTTTAAAACAGAGTACCTGCTTAGAGACACTTAAGCAAAAATAGTGAAACATTTCACATTAATTGATGGTGACTGATCTAGTGAAACCTAATTGCTTACATTACTGATACTTATTTGTCTAATAAACCCAAATGAAAGCAATTGGGAAAAAAAATCCTTATGCACTGTCTTACATCTTGTTGTTTATTCTTCTGTAATTAGTAATTTTAGATTTTTGATAAACAGTCCAGTGTAACTTGTCATATATTAGCTTATAATATTTAAAAGGAAAAATAAATGAGAATATACTTCTGGAATGGCAGTGATATCAACCAAATTTCCTTTTAAATATGCACAACAAAATGGATTGTTAAAAATAATCCCCTGAGGACGGTGCCTCTTTTGTCAGTTTTCTACCAGAATGCATCTTGCATTCTGACAGTAAATTGCTCATTAATCTCTAAGGAATGACCAGTTTTTCAAAATAGTCACTCAACTATGCTGCCACTGTTAATTTTTTAAGCATTATGGGTGCCATTAATTGCTTGATGTGGTTGGTTACAACAGTAATCCTTTTCAAATGGGACATTAACTCCAAAACAAGTCATTAGCTTTTGTCCACATACTGTAATTAACACTTACCTTCCAGGAGCATCATGACATCACAGAAATTGCAAAGGCCACCCTGTCACTGGAGAGTTGGCGTCTCTCTCTAATATGTATATTTACTCACTAGATACTGTGGTGGGGTGTTTTTTTGGGTGATCTCTGTTTTACCAGCAACCGCTTGCATTCGGAGCGATCGACTTAGTAAAATTAAGGGATCTGACCTGCGCTTTCAGCCTGGGAAGATTTTTCCCTTCTTTTTTTCCCTCTACTTTCTTTGCTTCCTAAAATCGGGGGAAGGTATGGATGCCTCAGATTGCTGCTTCTGAGATATGTGAGTCAGCACCACGTTCGGTCACCTGGCAGGCACAGATTGAGCCATCTTCTGCAGCAGAGCAGAGGTGGTTACTGACTGTCTGTAAAAGGGAGATTAAAGATCGATTGAGGTGGAAAAGACAAAAAAGAATATATTTTCCTATCTCATATACAGCATACTTTGCAACCTCAGCTCATGTCCACTACATCTCATCCCAGTGGGTGCTGGAAGGAGAGGTGAAGAAAGATGGAACAATTGAAACACAGAATGGAAGAACCTGCAGGAACTGGAGCTGGTTAGTTGTTAATTTTGTCAAGAAAAGTCATGTCTTTGTTTTAGCTTTAAGGGAGATATGGAAGGATTGTTTTTCAGCGTCTGCTCCTCACTTTGATGCTTTTCTTGGTAAAAGGTGCAGAATTAAGGGTGGCTGTGCATATATGTGATATGGAGCTCAAACTCTCTGCAGTGGTGTCAGTTTTTCCCCCAAGCTACTTTTATATGGCTCTGATGTCATCAAAGTCACTTTTAATTCATTATAGTATGACTTTAGACTCATTTCATTTGTTTTTGCCATCTGGGAACAACCGAGCAACAAACTCCGTGTGCTGAAGTATACATACATGGGTAGAAATGTGGAAGGGCATAAAATATAAAAAAAAAAATATTTAAGAAAGAGTTCTTTCTTTGTTCCATGCTTAAAAAAAAAAAAAAAAGGAACAACAAATCTAACCTGCAAAATAAACCTCTAGTAAGTCTATTTAGTTGAGATTTTTAAAAGCACTAAATGATTGAAGATATACGGTATCCCTGAAAACCTAAGAAGTTTGTGCTTCTAGGCTGCTAAAGCATATTTGATATGCCTGTTTATATTGGATTCTTTATATTGGATTCACTGGTAGCTTAGCTCAAATTGAAGCAGAGCTTTGGTATATCATTCCTCCAGGACTAAAATGTCAGCTACTGACACAGTCTTGAATATTTTCTGCTTCTGGAATGTGCTTTTTCAGAACATTGCTTGGTGGTATCAAAGGGCACTTCCCAGTGGCAGCTTCTGCTGGTTGAGAAATTAGTAACCTGGAGATGCTCATAAGTCTTGCCTGCTTTGCTCAGAGATAGTAAACACTCAAGCAAAATTACACACAAGTAATACTCCCTGCAGACACTCCAAGGAAGGCACTGGAATTTCCTAACCCTGAAGCAAACATGTAGCTTGCTTCAACATATCTTGCTTAACTAACTGTTCTTTATCTAGTTATTCCCATACGATGGCCTACAGGTCTGTCTCCCGCCCACCCCCCCACACACACATACACACACCCCAACTTACCTAATAGCATGGAGTGTGTAGAAAAGGTTGCGACCAGGTCTCACTACAGGTGCTTTAGCCATAAGGTTGTTTGTGTAATATTCTTTGGGTGATGCTGTTGTCTAGCACTGCTTTATATTCTCTGTACACTTGGAAACATTACAGAATTTTCCACTCCCCTTTACATACATTTTACTTCTTCCAAGTTGCATTATTTTGACCCTTAGTTTTCCAGGCATTTCCAGCTGGGTCTATATACTTTTCGTTATTGTTTTAAAATAATATTGAATCATAAAAATGGCAGAGGTGAAAAATGTTAACACCTGAGTCAATAAACTGCATACAGTTAAAAAGATAAAGTTTTTTATTCATTTAGATCGGAAGGATTTTGGACTTCAGACTTAATTTATCCAATTTTTTAAGGATTTTGATTGCTGACACCATTTTCTGTAACAGTCATTCTAACTTGGATATATGTGCTGTGCACTATAAGTTATAGTGAAAAAGATTTAAACCATATATATTTACAGCTATGCAACCAAATGTAGCAGGTAAGATCTTACGTTAGGTAGGTGGCTGGCCCAGAGGAACATTTTCACATGGTGATAATCAGTACTGACTGCTCTTATTGAATATTAGGGCAGAATTAAGGTTGTTGGCTATAAAGTCAATATAAGGATTAAAACTGTGTAGACACACCTTTGCAACTAAAAGTCATTTGTCTGCATCAGTGCGTGTGTTTTCCCAGGGAAGTGCTCAGCTCTCTAAATAAAATCTTCATGGGATTATTTTCAGATTATTTGATGGCAGCTCATGAAAAGAGGCACTGTTTATTTTATGGATTTACATACAATTTCTTCAAAATAATCTTTTTATAAGTGGGCCAGTAGACCATATTAAACCACAGGAAAAATATTAGTTTTCTTGCTGCTTCTTTTAGTCTGGAAAAGACATAAGTGTGACCTACTGTCCTTAGTAAATGAATTTATGGTGTTTTTTTCAGGAATTTTGAAGTTTGTAGAAGGTACAATAAGGGTATTAAGTAGGATATCCACTTTATCCTTTTTGGAGGGTCAATGTGTTGGGAAATATTTTGAAGAAAAAAAAAGGGAAAAAAATTATCACTGAATTTGGGAAAACCTGAATGGATTTACTGTGTAGACAGCTTTTTCTTTGGAGGTGATGGAAGGTATCAAACCAAGCTTTTCTCATCCAGTGACTGATGAGCCACTTGTTAAATAAACAGAGGCTGAGAATGTAGGTTCTCTAAAGCTGTCCCTCAAATAACTTTCAGGTTTTTTTTAGCAGGTGTCTGAAAAGAAAGCACTTCATTTTGATTTCAAAAGGACATTTTGTGTTGAATGAAACAACATTTACTTCTTTTTTTTAAGATTAAATAATTTTAAAATATTCCATTCAAGTTGATACGAGTCTGTTTTGTTTTTCAGTTTGGCTGCTAACAGAAAAAGTTCCTTATTCACAGTGTATTCTGCATACTGTCACTTTTCTTGGTGGATTCCAGTTGTAAAGGCATCCACAGGTTTGCAGAGTTATTCTGGACATATTTGCGTAGCCATGCTTACCTCTAGAAAAATAACATTTGGGGTGGATGCAACAGTAAAAGAAAAAACGCAGGTAGAGATTATCTATCATCACCACTTCCACTAATAATACTGTCTGTGTCAAATTGGAGGAGATAATGGCAAGAGTGGCTGTGCCCATGCTTGCCCTCATTGCCCAGCTCCCCTGTCATCAGTTTTAGAGAAGTTGAGGAGATGTTAAGAGAATTATATCGTTCCAATTTTCCTTTTCAGCTCTAAGGAACTTTCATATGCAGCAGCATCCCTGGGATGCTTTCTTATTCTCTGAGGGAGCAGGTAACACAAATAACTTGTCTTTTGACTTAGGAATTAGTTTTACTCCTCTTTAAGAGTAGTCAGCGTTGGGAAGTGATGTGAGGGTAGGAGGGATTTAGGACAACAGCCTAAGGAACATCAGTCTGTCTGGAACTTGTGGTGGATGGTTGCAGAACCATTGTAATTGAAGATTTTGGTAGCATAAAGGGCAAGTTCTTTGAAACCATACTATTCCAAGTCCACAGGGAAGAGAAAATGGGACAGCAAGGATTTGAGAAGTTTGGCAGCGCATAAACTGTGGCAAGAGGCTGGAGGGGGTAAGTCTGCTTCCTCAGGTCAGCTTGATTAAATAAGTTGTATCAGGAGTGTTCATGCTGCCACAGAAAAGCTGAATAGACAGAGTGGGTACAATTTTCTGTAGAAGTGGAGAGCTGTGGGATGGGAGGGCTGGGGATTTGATAGGAGTGTTGACTCCATTTTAGAACACTCCCTGTAAATCCATATCTGCAGGGTTTGATAGTTCCACTGAACCAGGTGTGAATTCGGAACTTGCATCACTTTCCAGGATTTGTTTTGTGCCATCTGGGTCAGGATGTCTCACGTGAGAAGGAGCTCGGTGCTGCAGACAGCGTTCCTGAGTCTGTCTCGATACCAAAGGGCACCTCCCCATGTGTTTAGCTCACACTGGAGTCAAGGAGGCCTGAAATCAGGTTTAAAGTGAAACGTGTACTTAGACTTCTTGCTGAGGAGGAATTAACTTAAGTGTTTGCTGAATTTGGGCCCAGAAGCAATAAAGAAGTTCTTTTATGGGTTTTTTTTTTTGGTTGGTTGGGGTTTTTTTTCTCTTCTTTTAAACTTCCCTATTCCTGCAGGTTGTGCAGCCACCATTCACCGTCACTGCGAGAGAAGGGAGGGTAGTTCAGTAGCCACACCGCACACCTTCAGCCCCCTGAATCAAAAGCTGAACTGAAATG